>NC_046305.1:17315186-17425186 GCF_004115265.2 Rhinolophus ferrumequinum
TATTAATTAAAGAACCTCAGCCTCTAAATAAGGACTTTTGATTTTAGCTGGGTTTTTTTTTTTTTTTTGACTTGTTCACCTATTAATTCTAGTCCCCTCAGAGATGTTTCACTTAATTTTTAGTGATGTAAGAAAACAACTTCCACCACATGAGCCACAAGACTGTTTTGCTAAAGACAATGGATATTTGTTTGCCTACTTTTCATAATCATTGGTAAAAATCTTCAAGATTGATGCTGCAGGCTGAATAATGTCAGATGCTCATTTCTTAACTTATTTCTCACTCTACCCCAGGGACAATGATTCCCTTGCAAGCATCTGAAGCATTTATTCCGTCTCTCCTTCCTCTCATATTCAGAAATAGCACTCATATGAGGCCTTTCTTCTCATGTTTTTTTTGAAACTACTCTCTTGTCTTACCAGTTTGTATCTTTTCCATTTGCTTCAACAAGAGCTTCAAAGGTTCTTGCCTCTAAAGCTGTCTCTACCCTGTAATCTAACCTGATTTAAAAACCCACTCTCCAGCTGTCCCCTGGATCTTTTCATATGACCATACTCAAGACCAAACTTATTCTCCTTGCAAAGTTATTTTTTGTTAATGTTATCCATAGGAGTTAACAGGCTCACAATCCACTCAGGTTTATTATTTATTAGCATTTATCAGCATCTCACATGCTTCATGTTGTATTTGCATATTTTGTTTACTATCTGTCTACCCCATCAAATGTATAAATTCCATGAGGATGAGAGTTTTGTATGCCTTTTTCACTATTATATTCAAAGTACCTAGAATAGCACTACTAAATGATCAATAAATAAATATTTATTGAGTCTACTGAGAAATCAAGTTTAAAACTTAGATTACCTTTATTTCATCTTGTAGTCATTTCCTAAAATTGGAATTCCTGAATCAAAGGTATCTAAATTTTTAAAGCTCTGTTTTTCAGTGCAGTGGTGATGGCAGATCCTGCTGGAGTCACTACGTGTGATGCCTGGAACTTTTGTGGCCATTTTGTACAAGTCAACATATTAATGATAAAAGAAGTGAATGTTAAAAAGAACCTAGGTCCTTGATGGCATTATTGAGATGTAGCCCTGACAGATTTCTCCTACCGTTTACCCTACCTATAGATTTCTAGTTAAATGAGTTCCAACAGCTACACATAAAGCTGTTAGGCTAAACATATGTCAACTTGACATATGTATTCCTAGTTTTTGAACCTAGACTCATAAAGGTGATGTTAGCCATCACATTCCATGTGTCAAGTCTAGCAGCAACTTGCTCTTGAAATAATATCTAAACTCTTTGCAATGGCCTACCTCCCTCTACAACCTTTTCTCACACAACTCTTTCTCCTTTAATGTGATCCAGTCACACTGGGCTTTGTGTATCTTAATAACATCTAACTTTTTGCTGCTCAAAGGCCTTTGCACCTGCTGTTACCTTTACTCAGGGTGGTTTTCCTCTACATGGCTGGATTTCTTTCTTTTTTTTTTATTCTCAGCTACCAGCTCAAATATTGTATCCCTTAGTTAAACTCTCTCCATTATATATTCCTGTTTACTTCCTTCATAATACTTTTTAAAATCTAATTTTAAAACTTGTTTATTTACTTGCTTATTGTCTCTCTTCCTCTCTCAAACATACTCGTCATGAGAGTATGATCTTTGTCTTTTCAGTTCACTGTTATATCTCTAACACTAAATATAGTACCTACTATATGTACCTGATTCATGGTTTATGCTCAAAATATTAAACAAATGAATAAACATATGTGATGATCAAGACAAAAGTTATACAAAAATGTTAACAAGATAAAATTATTTTAAATACTTACGTATTTTTCTAAATGCTCACAATAAGCAAAATTAAAAGAAAAATCACACCAAGAAAATGTATTTGGTAAATAATTATAATATTTATTAAATAAAGAACACTGGCAAATGGGAAAAAAAAATCAAACACACCAATACCTAAACAGGCAAAAGCCATGATCAACTAATTCAATAAACAATTGCTTGGTAATCACAAGAAAAAAATAGTTTGCATTGAGACGCAAAAAAAAAAAAAAAGAAATGCAAATAAAACTAAGAGATCATTTTTCTTGAAAAAGTAATAATTTAACAATAAAGTAAATAAGTACTGTTAATAGTGTTCATGTATGGAGTTATCACTATATACCAAGAATTGTTAAATTTTTTACATCTTTACGTACATAACTGTAATGGAGGAAAAATGGTCACTGTTAGAAATGTTCATGGAACAGCAAGAAGGCCAGTATGCCTGCTGGGCAGGGAGTTAAGATCTTGGGAGATGAGGTCTGAGAGACAGTGGTATCTGGTCATTAATAGGAACTTAATTTTTTTAGGAGTGGCTGTTTCTTAATGGTGGGACTACAGGTAATTTTTATTTTCAGCTTTTTGCTCATTTACATTTCTGTATTTTCTAAGTGAAAGTTTATTACTTTATAAGGAATAAATATTTTAATAAATATTCATTTAGAAATGAAATGTCACCAAAGAGTGTGAGGTACTAGATTGTATTCTGTTAGATACTAAGAATGCCTCCTTTTTTTTCCATAGATTCAAAGCACTTCTTTTTAGTATATTTATATTTATTCCTTCTATTTTCTTATCAGGTACTTGTATTTCTTATTTACATACCCAAATTTGATATGCTTTAAAATAGTTAAATCTTCTTTATATCAAAAACCCCATGTTATTTCCAATGTAGTTTAATGAAAGAAGCATTTAATTTGAGAGACTAGCCTTTCAACCTTGGATAAGTCTTATATTTGTTATTCCTCAGTTACTTCATCTACTCATAAGTTGGTAATGAAGATAAATAAAATAATATGGACCCCTTTGAATTCTCAGAAGACATCTAAATCCAATATAGTTAGGCTTTTGGAAATCTGTTATTTCAGAAGCAATCCGGTCATTATTATGCCATGCCATTGAGACTTTGCATTTTCACTCTTCCATTATTATCTTTTTACTTTTATACTTTGAATTATTCTCAGATCAATCCTTGGGCGGCTGGCTTTTGGAAAAAAAAATTATTTTCTACAGAGAGATCATAGGGCTGATATGACATTCAACAGTCCAGAATATGTCTCCTTTTTGTGGTTTCACTTGATTTCATTTAGGTATTATTTGAGGAGTTGCAACACTGTTTTTAAATTTACATTCTTCATTTGGCATTTAAGCAAAACCTTACTGGGTAACTCAGCTGTTTTTATTTATAAGTGATTCATGTAATTTATTTTAGAAGCAAATGGAAAAAAAATCTATTTATAAAAGAGGCCTGCCCCCAACTTCCTTACCAATTTTTTAATGTAAAAACTGATTTAGGAAAACAAAACAAAAATGGTAAAGTGACATAATGGATGTATTTAATATTTACTATTCAATTTATTTTTTGTTTCCAAAATTTAACTTCAAGTAATCCTAATACGTTAAGGTATATCTTGTATCTATTTTGTATTTCTTCATTATATGCTATATCTGTTCTTTTTGATTATGGTATATATTTTCACAAAATACTTACTAGGTGTCTTCTGTGAATAGGAGATACAAAGCTTATATCTGAGTCAAAATTCAGAGCTTGGGTTTGAATCAAGCAAATCAGTCAGACGGTGAAGGAATGATTTTATGAGTAAATGTACGACTGGGGGTAGGTGTAAATATCTGGCTCACAGCAATTATTTCATAGATATTTGGCAAATGACAGATTATGCGTAGTTTTCATTCTTTTGTATTCTTGGAACTGTGTTCACTCAGTCATCTATTTGCAGTATAGGCATTAATGATTATTAATGATTATCACTGATTACCAAAAATACGGGCCCTGCTTATGTTGTAGAAGGGAATGCGGAAGATAAACCAATATGGAAGAAATGCATGTATGTACAAATTAAACTAAGTTATATGAAGGCATTGAACAAGATTTAGCGATGGAGAATTACAGGTTGTTTGGGGAGCGTCTGTGCAGATGATAACACATCTTCGGTGAACTGTATTATGAATAAATGAACCATTGAAATACACTATGTGGTAGTTTTAATACAAACTTTTTGAGTTTTAGGATAAGAAGCTCTGTAGTAGGAACACAAAGAAAGCTAAGATATACAGTTATGTCATAAAACATTCCTTCTTTTGTACCGTTTAGTAGAAAATACTTTAAACATTATTACCATGGAGTTGTCTCACTTTTCTAGGCCAATAATTGTTGAAAGAGGAAAATGTCCAGTATCAAATGCTTGTTGTCTTCCAGCAATTAAAAAAAAATAAGTCAAGATGATTTATAGTGCTTTCATGAACACTTGTGTAATTGTTCATTCTATTATAGTATTTATTGAATATCTATTTGAGATGAAGCATAGTGTAGAGTGTAATTTAATTTCACAACAGCTCTGACTGATGTGTATTGTAAAGTCTGTTCTGTGGACTGGGCCTTGGAGAGGACCATGGCCTAGTGAATTACAGACCTGAGATTTAATTATTTACATATCTGCTTTTCCAACTATACAAAATAAACTACTTAGCAGTAGGACTCTATGTGGTTAAGAGTATGGGCTCTCGGATTTAGGTTCTGCTAATTTTTGTTGTTTGGCCTTGGAAAAATTACTTCATTTCTCTGTCCCTTAGTTTTCTTAACTGTAAGTGGGAATAAAAATAAGATCACAGAGTGCAACACCCGGAACAGTGCCTAGTGTATCTTCAACATCCTGTGAATCTTAGGTGTTTTATATTCATATGTATTTAGATGTTTAGATTTACATGTTTAGATTTATATGTATTCATCAGAGGTGAAATCTATGTTACTCTTTCTGTGTGCAAGCCCTGGATGAGGCACTCTTCACGTGTGTTCTGCTCTTCAGCATCTCCCTGCCTTCTTGGGACTGCATGGTAGGAGCAACTGCACTCAGAGTGTCTTCTAATATTATACTTCGGGTTAGAGTCTCCTATGGAAAGGATTCAAGGCAATTCACACACCACGTCATGTTGATTTTGGGGTCAAATCAGGATTTCCTATAAGAAATCCCCCGCTATATTAAATACCCAAGTGTATATGGTCCTCATTACTGATAATGTCAAATAAAATTTTTAGAATTGTAATATCATATAGGAAAAGATCGAGTTCCTTTTGTAATGATTGGTGAGATTTCAGAGGATGTCAAGTTTTCTCATGAAAGGATTACCCTTAAATATTTTTGGGGTAGACAACCAGGCTGTGTAAGCTTGGGGCTTCTCTCAGTGCCTTGGAAGAAGCCGATGCCAGGGAGGGGTACTGAGGCTTAAACTTTGTTATCGTCACAGTAAATCAACTTAGGAGTAAGGCCACATACAAAACATAAACCAGTGCTTATGAATTTTTCTGATTTCTTTTTAAATATTTTAATTTTCGTGTTTTCGAATTTAGTTTGGGTCATAGAATCAAAGAAGATTTAAGACTGTGGAATGAAAAATGTCATGTGGTCATGGGTTTTCCTTGCTCCTTTTTCAGGAGTTACATGTGCAGTCCAAGCTTGGCATTTCACAGATTCCCAGTTGTGGGTCAGAAAGGATATCAAGATGGTGCTGATCAATTTTATCACAGGGGCTAGAGAAATTAATTCAGTCTATACCTTCCTAAGAGCACTCAGCAGAGGTAAAGAATACAGATATGTTGGAGATAAGGAAGACCACAAAATTGTTCTCCTTATGCAGGAATACATTTGGCCAAAGGGTGATGAAGTGTATTGAACGAAATAGATGCTCAATAAATTTTCATTAAAAAGGGAAGAAGGAAGACCGTGGACCACTAGAGACCTCTCCTGTTATTGCAGAACTTCAAGAGCATGGTCACATCTCTGCATAATAATAGCTTACATAGGCTTACTATCTAGCTGATTCTATTATAAGCTTCCTCATATTAACTCATTTGATTTCTAAAACAACTCATAGGAAGGAACAGTATTATCATCACACACATTTTACAGACAGGGACACTGAGGCACAAGAAAGGCCAACTCCTCTGTCTCACGCCACACTAAATATTAAGTGGTAGAATTGGGATTTGAACCCGGGGACCCTGATGCCAGAGTCCATATTCTTCACCATTGTGGTAAAAGAAAAGGGTGAAACCACCTTATTGTAAAGTAAGCTTGAGCCCTGATAGATTTTTTTAGAGAAAGCCCTTTACATGCATTTTTCAAACATCCTATTTAAACAAATACAAACTCTTTAAAGAAAAAATGTCGAACATTTAAATAAGGATTTACGAAATATAGAGTCCTACTACTAGAAAAGTTTTCTTAATTTTCCTGAGGAGGTTTAAATTATTCAAACCCACCCTGGAAAAACCACCCTTGTTAGCCCAGGTATAAACTATATGATGGATGATTACATTAGCCAAATTATCTCTGAAAACAATTTTATACTAGGTGATTAGTATTTGTCTACTCACCAACTCACAATTTATTTTTAGCAATCTCTCCGAATCAGGAAACTCATGCCAGATAAAGTCTAACCGAAAGTCTGTTTTGTGCCAGAGAGAACACCCGACTGCCATCTGATATGTGGTATTCTAGCAGTCTCTGGTACTAACTAGTGCTAAGTCTTTGTTAATACTTTTAATCTCCATGGGCCCAAGTTTCCTCACATTGAAAATACTTTCTAAAGTTTATTTCAGCTTTAAAATTTTCTATGATGCCTCTAGTAGAGGTAAATAACCAAATTTGAAAATGTATGTAAATTAAGAAAATCTACATAGCTATAGATAATGTAAACTTAGACATTTCTTAATTAAATTGTAAAGTTGAAATTAGAAAAGTGCTAAATTTAAAGAGTGCCGAGAACCAGCAATGATTGTTACAAATGACTCTAACTAAATACGATGTAACTACTCTGATAGCTTTTGGAAAAGGTAAGAGTCAGAAACCCTTTTAATAGATGAGGTTCAAAACATGACAAATATCGTTGATAAACCAACAGAAATTTATCAGGAGATCCTTTCATAGTTTTTATTGGGGTTTTACTTGACAACATTTTTATTTTTGTCTATGTATACTTTTATTTTTATCAAACATGAGAACACTATACCCACTGTTTTGTACCATACTTTTATCAATATGAAATGTCTTGAAGGTAATTCATTATCAGCACATCCTACCACCTCCTTTTGTACAGCTGCTCAGTACTCCATTGTATCCATCTGTGATTAGTTTTTAGTTAGTTCCATATTTATAGACTTTATATTGTTTCCAGTCTTTTACCATCATAAATAACAGGGCAGGTAATTTCTATCACATATGTTTTGCTCATCTATGTAACTATAACTGTAGGAAAAATTCCTAGCTATACAACGAGAAAGCCAAAGGACATTAAAAATGTTGATAGATATTGGCCAATTGGTTGAAAGAATTTTTTATATTTTAAGAAAATTGAAATTTAGTTCTGTCATATTCATTCATTGATGTATTTTTTCATTCAATATCTTTGCCCCAGTATTATTTTATATTTGTTTTAGGTGTACAGCATAGTGATTAGACATTTATACAGCTTACAAAGTGATCTTTCCCATAAGTCTAGCACCCACCTGCCACCATATATAGTTATCACAGTATTATTGACTACATTCCCTATGCTGTAATTTATAACCTCATGACTATTTTGTAACTACCAATTTGTACTACGTACTTAATCCCTTCATCTTTTTCATCCAGCTCCCAATTGCCCTTCCATCTGGCAACCATCAGTTTATTCACTATATCTCTGAATCTGGTTCTGTTCTGTTTGTTCACTTATTTTGTTTTTTAGATTCCACATATAAGTGAAATCATATGGTATTTGTCTTTCTCTGTCTGACTTATTTCACTTAGCATAATCCCCTCTAGGTCTATCCATGTTGTCACAAATGCTAAAACTTCACTCTTTTTTATGGCCGAGTAATATTCCATTGTACATATGTACCACCTCTTCTTTTTTCAATCGTCTATTGATGGGCACTTAGGGTGCATATATCTTTTTGAATTAGTGTTTTGGATTTCTTCGGAAACTCAGGAGTGGAATTGTTGGGTCATAAGGTACTTCTATTTGTAATTTTTTGAGGAACCTCCAAACCATTTTCCATAGTGGTTGCACTAATTTCCATTCCCGCCAACAATGCGAGAGTTCCCTTTTCTCCACATCTTTGTCAACGCTTGTTGTTTGTTGATTTATTGATGATGGCCATTCTGACAGGTGTGAGGTGATATCCCATTGTGGTTTTAATTTGCATTTGTCTGATGATTAGTGACATTGAGCATCTTTTTATATGTCTATTGGCCACCTGTATGTCCTTTTTGGAGAAATGTCTATTAAGGTCTTATGCCCATTTTCTAATTGTATTGTTTGATTTTTTTGGTGTTAAGTTGTATGAGTTCTTTATAAATTTTGCATATTAACCCCTTTATTCAGCATCTTTTAACTGGTCATCTGTTGAATCTATGATATTGTTCTATGTATGTACTTACATATCTAAGTATGGGGAGACAACAGTGAATAAACTGCGAATCTGAGACCATTCAATAAACACAAATGACAAAAGTTATAAATTTGGGAAAGGATTTTTTGCATTTGTTCATTGCCCGGAGCCAAGGTTTGTCCAAGGTACTTTTGCTGAGTGGTCGGTGCCATCAGAACTCAGGACTCATTTCGTCAACTGCAGAGAATTTGTGGCTAACTCCTTTACTGAGATTCCTGAAGTTCAATGACTCCCTCCTGCCCAATACTACTTCCTTTCCCATTCTAAGGATGTTGTTCCCTAGACTATCCTTCTGTAAACTTACTTCGTGAAAGTCTCCATCTCAGAGGCCGTTTCTTGAGGACCCTGAGCTAAGACACTACCTATTTGTACCCAACAGGGACCCTGGGAGCTGGGGGGTCAGACATTCAAGACTGGAGGTTGAGGCTTCTGAATGGGCCCCGGCTCTCCTGGAGTTGTTACTACCTCTTTCTCATGGACAGTGTGAAGGTTCATGTTCTCCCCAGGGAGATACGGGCAAGAGACTGAGAATGAGCTTCATTATCTTCCCTTCTGCTTTACCCAGGGTTTAGCCTCAGTAACAGCTCAGACTTTCTCGGGGTAACCTCCTATTAAACATGCTCCCAATGCGTTTTTATCTGACACAGTTATTGCAATTATACATACATACGTGCACACATATGCATAAAATATATGTAGCATTCATATTTATGTTTGTAGTTATTTATATGTTTATGTTTGTATATACATAATTATTGTCATTGTTTAGAATGTTTTATTTTAATGCATTCATATTTGTCAAATTCTTTTATAGCTTTTACGGTTTGAGTATGAAAAATGGCCTCCCCACTAAAATCTTCTCGTGTTTTCATATATAACTTTTATTTTTCCATTTTACTTACATTTAATATTTGGAATTTATCATGCTCTAAGGAATTAGGTAGGAACACAGCTTTTTATCCGCATTTATCCAATAGCTAAACAGTGACCAAAACAGATAGCCAGACTATCCATATATTGCATAGTTTGCCATTTTCCACTATGGCAAAATACTGCCTTATTATACATAAATTCCTCTCTCTTTTGGGTCTCTTTCTGAATGGCTCTATTGTATTGATTTGTTTATTTGCTAATGTTATACTGCTTTAATTACTGTAATTATATAACAGGTTTAGCTATTGGATAGGACTAGTACTTCATTACTTCTTTATTTACCAGTTACTCCTGTTATTATTTTTCTACATAAATTTTATAGTAGGTTTGTCTCGTTCTCTCAAAAAAACATATTTGTATTTTTATGGAGGTTCCATTGCATTTATAAAATAACTTAAGGAAAATAAACAACACTGAACTGTCTTTTCCAAAAGAAAAATGTATGCATTGCTACTTACTCAACCTTATTTAATGTCTCTTTGGCTATAGTTTTTATCACATAATTCTTAGACATTTAAGTTTATTCCTGTATATTTTTTGTTGTTGTTGCTATTGTAAATAAAATCTTTTCTGTACTACATTTCCTTAAGTAGTTGTAAGGAAAGTCAGTGTAGAAAAGACATTGATGTTGATATTTGTATATTAACTTGTATCTAGACAGTGTAATTATTTTTCTATTTACAATTGAATATCAATTAATATCCTTGAGTTTACAGACATACAATCATACCATCTGAAATAAGTGACATTTTCTCTCTTATTCTTCAATTTTTATCTCTTCTTTTTTTCTACTTAGTTTGTCCAGTTCTTCAAAAATTATGGCAATAACTAGATATGATGCAATTTGAGTTTGAATAAATGTTTTATTTTATTATGTTAAAGAAACTACACTTTCAGTTTTATGAAGATTATTTTGAATTTGTAATGGATGTTTAATTTTAGCACATCTTTTTGGCATCTATAATGATGATTAAATGGCTTATTTCCTTTGACCTTTTAATTAAATTAATATTAATTATAGCAGTAGATTTCCTAATAGTGAAAGACCTTCTTTGGGAAACCCCCTCTGAGTCATGGTGAATTTTTCTTTTTATAAGCTGCTGCCATTAAATGATTTTTACATTAACATTGATAACATATGTGAGATTGATCTATACTTTTAAAAGATATATCTGTCGGCTTTTGTTACCAATGTTGTACTGTGTATCAGTCTGGATTCTCAATTGGAAGAAATGGAAATTTTTTTCTAACTAACAGTGGTAGAAGATGGATTCCTGAAAGCATTTGGGAGGCTAAGAGAATCTCTGGAAATACTGAGAACTGGACTAGAAGGCTACACAGTCAAAAGCAATGTCCCCAAGACACTTTCTATGATGGTAGGGAGAAGAACACAGCGTTTTGCCAATGCTAAGCATCAGACATTGACTTGAAGGGCACATACAAGGAACACAGGACACCCAAAGGCACCATCGGATCCACTGCCACTGCTGTCTCTGGAAATCAGAAATGCCTGCGATTCTGCTGCCTGTTGTCAGATTTTATTTGACACGGGCTCTGGTTCTTGAGTCGCTGGGTGACTCACAGGACATTTGACGTGTGGAACCTAGATTTTGTGTCTAGCTCTAGCTGCAAAGGAAGCTGGGAAAGCGACTGTCTGGCAGTTCCGGTTTCTACAACGGAACGGACCCACCTGATGAATGGAGATTAATTTGGTACATTAGCTGAAGTTTGGTAAATTAGTACACTGGTATAATGCAGGCAATATTAAGATACACAATGTTATCAACAATTTAGAAAGTTCCCTCATGCCCTTCCTAGTCAGTTTTCAACTTCTACCCTTAGAAGCCTCCATTATTCGGATACTTTTCCACCATAGTGTGGACAAAAAAAGCGATTCTATGGAAAGTAACCTCAAAGGGTGATGTGATCAGAAATTCCTAACTGGGCAGGTCATGGTGAGTAGTCACACGCCAGGCATATAACTTCTTTGGTAAAGGATTTATCTTTGCCTTAAGCAAGTGCTGTGCATTTCTTCTGTGCATCTAGGTTAACACACCTTTGCAATGCCCCTTTTTGGACCCTTCCGGCTAAAGTGTGACCACTCTCAAGAAAGCACATAATCTTATTTTGTAATCCAGTCCCTACCTTGCTTTCTCCCACCTTTATGTAATCTTCTTTATATTCCTTTCTTAATCTCAAATGCAAAAAAGAAGCTGCAGAACTGTTATTCTCTGGAGTATTTGAGATCTTGCTCCTCAGCATATGTCATCAAGTTGGGGTCAAATAAACTCTTACAAAAATTCTCTACATGCTTGGACATTCTTACACTGATAATACTTTAGTTTGCCTGCTTTTTAAATGGAATTAAATGGAATTAGTATGTGCTCTTTTGTATATGACTTTTTAACTCTGAGCATAATTTAGAGATTTATTCATGTTGTTGCATGTATTCTTCCTTTTTATGACTATGAAGTGTCATATTATAGGAATATACCAAATTTATTTATTCATTTTCCTATTGATGCACGCCTGGATATTCCCCATTTGGGGAGGTTATTATTATTAAATCAGCTATAAAACATTCTTATACAAATCTAGTTATGGGCATAGATTTTCATTTCTCTTTGGTTTTTGTCAATTTTTTATAAATACTACATTACCACTTGAAAAAGTCATATTTTTGTATTTATTTATGTTATTTAGTAACATTAAATAGTACCTACATATTTTTAGCCTACCGATTATAAATTGGGTAAGTGTTATGGGTTGAATTGTGTCTCTTCCAAAAGATATTGAAGTTCTAACCTCTAATACCTATATATATGTGACTTTATTTGGAAATACTGTCTTTGTAGATGGTTGAGTTAAAAAGCTCTAAATCCAACATGACACTTTCCTAACAAAACAGGGAAATTTAGATGCCAAGACAGACACAGGGAGAATGGCATTTGAAGATTGGAAGTATGTTGCTACATGCCAAAAAACACCAAAGATTTCTGGCAAACCACCAGAAACTGAGAGAGGCATGGAACAGATTCACCCCTATAGCCTTAAGAAAGAACCAACATACTGATACCTTGATATCAGGCTCTTAGCCTCCAGAATTGTGAGATAGTAAATTTCTCTTATAAATTTCTCTTGTTATGGTACTTTGTTACAGCAGTCCTAGCAAACTGATACAGTAAGCTAAGTTTTTTAACATTGTTTTGTGTGTGTTGATTCTTTCTCTTTAAACTTATTTTTCAATTACAGTTGACATATAACATTATTAGTTATATTGATTTTTATATTACATTTATTTTAATTTTGCTCTATAATTTTCAATACTTTTTTATTTCATGTATAAAGAGTCACAACAAATGAATCTTCATTTTTACTTGGCCTCTATTATAAGTTCTTTTTTTCATTTAATCCTTTTTTGCCTTGTGTTCAATTTTATTTGATATTAATATTTTTAACAGTACTTTCATTTTGTTTTTGTTTGCCTGACTTGTCATTTCCTGTTCCCTTACTTTTAGTCTTCCTTAATTTTTTAAAAATACGTGTTTTACATATTGCAAATACATAGGTTTTGTTTTTATGATCTAACTGGTATTATACACCTCTTACTTAACTTTTAGACAACAAATATACTTAGCTCTGATAAATTTTGAAATCTCTTTCCAAAGTCCTTTTGATTCCACGTGATATTTTATAGTTCAGTGATTTTAATATGCATATGTGTTTTTAGTACCTGGTGGCAACAATTCATTTTCTAATTTGAGAACTATAATCTGAAAGTATGGCTTTCTATCTTAGTTGATACCTGTCATGCAGGGTGTCAGAGGGGTCTCTGGTCCTGCTCCCCACAAAAGAACGCAGGACATGGTGAGGCCAAAAAGGAACACCCACAGAGCCATAGGTAGGGGAGTCATACCACTATAGTCTCACAGGCGGCTGGGTTGGAGACACAGAAAGCAGGAGCCACACATTCGCAATCCACACTCCGCCGCTTGCTAGCTTAGCCACAGCAGTTACATCGGTGGCTAATGGCTAACAGGTAACACCTGATGGCCAACTAGTCACACCTGATGACCATCTACTACCCGAGCCAGCACCTTTGTATGTGAGGCCAAGAGCCTGGAAACTACTCTCTGGGGGTTCTGTCCCCACAATACCTTTCCCAATCTAAAAATTCCGTTGTCTATGAGAGAGTCACATACATGGTTAGTTATTGAGTATATTCGGAATTAAATATATGTATATACATATTTAAAGCAATAAAACACAAGAGGAATATATTACGGAAGATGGAGTAAAATAGTATAACAAGTTAGTACATTTTTCAGACCTCATGATACTTAATCTCTCAGCAGCACAAGTTGCTGTTGATCTTTTCCTCTTTTAAATTGCCCCTTTTTATGACTTTTAGAAACAAAACTGTCATGGACTTTCTCCTCTATTTCGGAATATTCTTCATCACTCATCTTTTTAAGTTCATCCTCACCTGTCCTATTTTCTACTTCCTCATAGGTGACCCTACGCCTTCTTTTCTCCATTCTTTGCTCTCTCCCTAAGGTCAGTTATATGCAGATAGCTCAAATAGTTGCATCTCTAGCTCAGACTTCTCTGAGCTCCAAACTCAGAACATCAGAAGGCCTGCTTGAATGCTACAGTTATTCCTCAAACTTGGCATGTGCTAATTGGAACTCATGGCGTAAGCCTCCTCTGTCCTCTCCCCTACTCACCGCACCAAATCTGCCTGTCTGTTTCCGTTTTGAACAAATTATATCACTATCCACCTAGTTATAAAAGTCTTCCTTTGTGATTTTACTTCCTAAATATTTTTAGCATTTGTGTAATTTTTTTCATATCCACCACCACTATCCTGGCTCAAGCCATAATCATCTCCCACTTATACTTTCTTTTTGACTCATTCCTATATGTTCTTTGCCACCAGAATGATGTTTTTCAAATAAAAATTTGACAAGTCATCCCCTTACTTAAAATCCTTTGATGTTTGTAGATACCGTTATGATAAAGAAAACATTCTTCACACAGTCTACAAGACTGCATAACGTGGTGTTACCTACCTCCCATTTCAGCGTCCTCTCTGTTACACTCATTGTTTTTTAGTTCTTAGTAGAACTGAGTGTTTATACAAACACTTCGCTTTACCTGGCCTATTTTTCCTACCCCTCTTTACCTAATGAATTTTATTCATCCTTCAGACCACAATTAGTGTCACTTTATCGTAAAAGCCTTACAATTGTAATCCCTTAAATTAGGGTTCTCCAGAGAAACAGAACCAATAGGATATGTGTATGCATATGTGTATGTATATATGTATATATACATATAGAGAGAGTATATGTGTGTGTGTGTATATATATATATATATATATATATATATATATATATATATAGAGAGAGAGAGAGAGAGAGAGAGAGAGAGAGAGAGAGAGAGAGAGAGAGAGAGGGAGAGAGAGAATGAGAGAGGGAGAGAGAGAATGAGAGAGATTTATTGTAAGCTATCAGCTCATGTGATTATGGAGGCCAAGAAGTACCATGATCTGCAGCCCCAAGAAAGCTGGTGGTGGCCTGAGCACCAGTTTTGCTGAGGACAGGAGAAGATCAATATCCCAGCTCAAACAGGCAGAGGTACTGTGAATCCAATCTTCCTCCACCTTTTTGTTCTTCTCAGCCTCTCAATGGATTGGATGATTCCCACCCACATTGGGGAGGGCCATCTGCTTCACTTTATCCACCAATTCAAATGTTAATCTCTTCCAGAAACACTTTCATAGTCATTCCCAGAAGTTATGTTTAATCAGATATCTGAGCATCCCATGGCCCAATGGCCCCAAATTTTGTGTCTCATGGCCCAAGTTGACGCATAAAATTAACGATGACACCCCTCACAGCACTGTATACCTTTTCTTCGTGGTAGTACAACAGTTACATTTTTTAACTTATTTGTGTGATTATTTGAGTAAAAACCATCTCTCCAACTAGATTATAAGCTTTATGAGGAGGACCTTGATGGTTTTATTCACCATTGTATTCTTAATGTATACTCCATCTAGTGATTGAATGAATAATTGAATTAATGAAAAACGACTATGGGTGCCATCCATGTAGACATTAAACTATATTATTGAAGCTTACCATCACAAATGTCTCATTGTAACAGTTAAACTTTCTACAAAAATGGGGGGGTACTTTGCAACAGGAATTATATGTAAATTTACAACTATACATGTTTGTGATTGCACAGGTGAGCTTTCTCTGCATAGAAGATATGATTTGACTGAAAAAGTTGAAGTCGTAGAATCTTCTAC
Organism: Rhinolophus ferrumequinum; assembly: GCF_004115265.2. NCBI lineage: Eukaryota > Metazoa > Chordata > Mammalia > Chiroptera > Rhinolophidae > Rhinolophus > Rhinolophus ferrumequinum. The sequence continues at coordinate 17,330,949 of NC_046305.1, forward strand.
TTGAAAATTACATCTATACTAAATATCATTAGAAGAGATGACTCACTTCCGTCAAATGATCTATATTCAGAAACCTAATCTTGAGAAATAAGTAAACAGTCATGGTCCTTAAAGAGAAAAAATCCTACTATTTACACAATGCTGTGTATTTCCACTCTATTCATCTCATGTGGCATTAATCAGAATGAACGATTTTATGGTTCAGAAGTACGTCATTGTCATAATCACATTAACTTTGGGAGCAGTTTCATTAACAACATATGTCATAGTTGCAGCAAAAATGAACATGTAGGAAAAGAATATGTGGAGTAAAAAGATTTAGACCGACTGAAGTTCTAATTCGGGCTCCATTATTTATAAATTCTTCAAGTGTCAGTTTTCTTTAACTTGGGAAAAATAATGTCTATCTCATTGTGTTGCTATGATAAATCGCTGTCGAGGGCTTGGCCTGGTTTTTGTCTTAGAAGACATTTAATACACATTGCTTATAGTGCATCATTATTTTAATGCCCAAAAAAGAAACGTTTAAATTCTATAAATTAATCGAGGATTTCCAAATCTGGTTGATTATCAGTATCACCTGGCAAGACTTATAAAAAGACACATTCCCAGACTCTATCCACAGAGGTTTAGATTCTACAGCTTTTGGTTGGGGCTTAGAAATCCGTTAGGCTGGTGCAAAAGTAATCGTGGTTTAAAAGTTTAAATGTATGGTGATGGAAGGGGAGCTGACTCTGGGTGGTGAACACACAATGTAATTTATAGATGATGTGATACAGAATTGCACAACTGAAATCTATGTAATTCTACTAACAATTGTCACCCCAATAAATTAAAATAAATAAAAAAAAAAAAAAAAAAAAAAAAAAAACAAAACAAAAAAAAAAAAAAAAAAAAAAAATAAATTAAAAAAAAAAAAAAAAAAAAAAAAAATAATAATAATTGCTGGGGTGGCTGGTTAGCTTAGTTGGTTAGAGCATGGTGCTGGTAGCACCAGGGTTGATCCCCGCATGGGCCACTGTGAGCTGAGCCCTCCTTAAAAAAAAAAAAAAAAAATTGCAAAACCCATGATTAGTTTTATACCAACATAATATGTTTTTTCAAAGCTCAGTAAGTCGTTCTGATGATAAGTCAAACTTTTCCACCTCTGCTGGGGCATTTATAACTGCCATTGAGTAAGTACCTGTGATGAGTGAGGTACTTTCCTTTTATTAGTCCCAATAATTCCATAAAATTTCTGTGGCACAGAACAGTTGCATTTGTCCAAGATAGGGTATGTATCAGGGATTGTTAGACTCCAAAGTTCATTTTCTTTCCTATTCTATGCAGCGTCTTTCTCTCAATCATTTAAAACTCTATTCTTCGTAACTTGCTTCAGTTCTCAACCATGCGTAGATTCTAGGATGATAGCTGAGAATTTCCCCTAGGTAGAGAACATGAGGCAACCTTTATGGAGTGAGTATTACCAGGCTCTGGGCGGAAGACCAGGAAAGTATCCACTCCTGACACTCTTGCTTTGTTGTTTTAGGTAAATCTATTAATTTGTCTGAGTCTTAGCTTCCTCAATTATAAAACGTAGATAATGCATGAGATTACAAGACTTTTGACATGAGGTTTATTGTGAAAATGAGAGAATGTAATATGAAATGCCACATGAATATAAGGTGGTATTATTATATGCGTTTGTAAATATTGCCATATATATATATATATATATATATATATATATATCCACTTCTCATTAGTTTGGGAATTAAGGACTAAAGCATTACCATTAAGATGAATTAAAATGCAAAGACTATGACTCCTTATTTACATTTTCATTTATTTAAACATTATTCTAGTACAAAAGTATGTTTGTGTGTGTGTGTGTGTGTGTGTGTGTGTGTGTGTGTTAATTAGTTGTTAGGCAGTTTTATATTCTTTGAGTTCTCTCACCAGTAAGGATTTCCTAGGACTTTAGAAATAGGTCGATTACATGAGGATGTAAGTACATTTTTAAGTCCAACTCATCAAATATCACTCATTTTTAGAGACATCCATGCCTTACAACCTAAGTTCTGGATGTCCAGGCGTCTTTCTTTCTTACATTTGAAATGGTAACAAAATGTCTGTTGGGTACTAAGTACTGAAAGATATAGATGCTTATTTTCCGGAAACATTAGTTGCCTCTGAGATAAAAAGAAGGCACATCCTTTCTAGATAAAGAATGAGGAAGAAAGTCTGTTGGGGACGGGGTGGGTAGTGGACATTTTTACATTAGCCAGTAACATAATTTCATACTAAGTTTATGAGAGGGGAACCCTTGAACAAACTTGCCACCTTTGCGACATGCTGTGTTATAAGGCTAGAGTCTAGCAGTCGTAGATAGTTTAGTGTTTTCAGAGACTTCTTAAAGGTTTGAGGATTGAAGTCACCTGCTATAACCTGAAGCTGCATTTAATATTTTACAGTGTATATTCTTATCTCTATGTTAACTTAATATGGTGATTTAAATATATATATATATATATATATATATATATATATATATATATATATATATATATATATATGTTATAGGCAACAGAGAATCAAAGATTTGGGTCCTCTATGAAGAAAGCTGATTTTCAGATCAGTTACCATCATCCCCAAGTACTATCAGTTTTCTATAAAAATTTAGAATTGTTGAAACTTTTTGAAAAACTTTCTGTACATGTCATATCTACTTTCAAACAAAGTCCAAAAGACAGATCTGATTATTAGAGGAATATTTGGAAATATCTTTAAGATTTATCTGACTTAGTTGATCGGCACCAAATTTCCTGTGATGTGGTTTGTCTTCTTTAGAGAAGGCGATGAGTAAACCAGCTAGAATTTTCCCTTAAGTGTGATTGTCTAACGGAACATTAATCTCCAAAAAAAATTGTAAGTAAAGATATAATTCTTTACATGAGACATGAAACAGAGAGGAAGAGGCTGGTAAGGGAAATAAAACATTTTACATGTACGAAAATGCTAATAGGTAATCGTTGAAGGATGTAACGTCATAATACTGAATAGTAAAACTAAGTATGGATATTTTTCCAACTGTGCTTAATTTCTCATTAAAAAAGATTATGATTAACTATAAAATATTTACTCTCATCAGCTTTACTACATAGTGTTCATCCAATGCTCACAAATCTGGGTTTTAACGCCTCAGAGTTTTCAATGTCTAATAAAATATATCTTCCTTAAACTTTCTCAGATGATGGTAAGACAATTAATTTTTGAAATAGTAGGTTTCATTGTATATGCAATTTAGAGTGAGTTTTATTTTGGCATATGTTAACTCGGGGGTAGGGAGACACCATGCGTCTCCTAGAAGCACTAATAAAAAAACTCGATTTTTAGGCAAGGCATCGTGCCCAAAATGTATGGTACGCGAACATTGCTTTTTGGGAAAAGAACAATACAGTTTCAAACCCCAGGTCGTAATGAATGGGGAGGGAATAATGTGAGGGAAATCTAAGAGATGCTGTGCTTGAAAAGCCTGGCTGCCTAGCAAATTTGTTAGTTCAGGAAAATCAGAAATCGGGAAGTAAGGCTTTAATTCACTTAGTGGGCAATCTCTCAGGATCTAAACACTCTAGGAGGGGGCATGCTTAGCAGAAAGAAACTAGAGCCTCGGACTTAGGAAGGGGATGTCCTGGATAATATTTCTATCATTAGAAAGCAGATTCTGGCCCAAAGTGTAGTTATAAAACCTCAGGTGTAGCTTACCGTTATGAATGGACTGATGCGTTGAAGTACAACATACTTCAACTGTATGTTGTACTCGTTTCACACGGTAAGACCTGGTTTTGAACCTTGGCCCTACCAGGTCACCAAGCTGGTCACTTCGGACATGTACCTTATTCTTTTCTAACTTTACTTATTTGAATTCTTCACAGTAATCTTATAAATAACTATTAATTTTTTTTTCCAAAATGGAGATTACACTTTACAGGAATATTTTGAGTATCCAATGTCATAATATTTGAAAAATGCCTGGCGCATAATAGGAAGTCAATGAATAGAAGTACCTGTCTCCTTTTATCTAATACTATGTGGCGTAGTCAACTTAGTCCTGAGGAATGGAGAAAGGGGTGAACCAGAGAGTTCCACATTCTAAAGCCTGTATCTTTAAGACCTGTGTAGGCCAATGCATGAAATAGAGATTTCCAAAGAAACCCTGAAGTAACAAATTGTTGCCCTGGGGACTTGTTACAATAACTGATACATCATCTTAACCTCAGATTTCTACACAGCCCTGATCATTGCCCTTACCTATACTTACATTTGTTTTGTTTTTTCGCCATCAGATGTGGGCTTGTGCTATATTCTGTCTTCATTCCATAGAATTGGTTTCGGCACTCCGTCTACCCCTTTTTTATTTCAACTTGAACCCATTTCTCTTTTTGCAGTTCTTCTCACTTCCCTATCCCCTGGACAGAAGTTGGCAGAGTGGGAAATCTTCTCCCAGATTCTCCCGAAACCCTGTTATTGACACGAGAGTACTCTACACAACCGCTCTCTTCTGAAAGGCTGTGTGGAGGCCATTCTGTGGGACATCATTTCTTGCTTCCAACATAAAGTACCATTTGGGACATGTATTTAAAACTAAGTTCTAGGCAAACATTGTCTAAAACGCCAGAATGTTGCCTTCATTTTGATAACAAAAGACCTGAAAGAGATGCTATATCCCTTTTGTTTTTGTTTGCCAGTAACTTTAAAATCAAATCTGAAGCAGCAACTACCGGTATGTATGATCTTATGACCTACATATTTGGGTTCCTGAGTTTAACGCACTAATTTAATTCATATTTACTTGGTTCTGGTTTTTTCATTCATGTTTAAAATTTACACTTCCGGTTTTCAAATTTTTTTCTGAAAATCTCATTTGGATCCTTTGCGGGAAGAAGTAGGAGATAAGCAAACACATGATTTACATCCTACTATCATTCGTATCACTCTAATAATAATTTATTTTTTATTTATTAAATTTATTGGGGTGACATTGGTTAGTAAAAATTATGTAGATTTCAAGTGTACATTTTAATAATACATCATCTATATATTGCATTGTGTGTTCACCACCCAGAGTCAGTAGTAATTTCTAATGTGTTATTTCCTCCATAAGGCTTTAAATCCATTTTTAAATTTATCTTTATAGTCAGTCTCTGAATTACTTATTACAGAATGATAAAGTAGCCCCAACATTGGGAGATACAGATCCTGGGCAGTTGGTGCTATTCATTCATTTATTCATCTAAGTTATTAAATAACCACACTGTGTCAGACACTCCTCTGAGGGCTGGGGATATATTAATGTATATTAATGTAATAATATGTTTGAAATATTATTAGGACTTCTAGAACAGGATAAATGTCCCTTAGTGGTAGGTGGAAAGTTCAGGACAGGAAATTGGGGCAGGAGGAGACTGATTTGAGCATGCAAGGTGAGAACAGTTAGATTAACATCTCTATCTGTATGTTATACCTTCTATGTATCTATCTATCTATCATCTATCTATCTATCTATCTATCTATCTATCTATCTATCTATCTATCTATCTATGTAAGAGTGGATTCACTAAATAACACAGACAAAATCAAGTCTTCTAGCCTTTTGTATTATACACAAGAATATAAATAACAAAATACTAATATACATAATATGTAAAGAATTTCTAAACATCAATAAAAAAAGAGATCAACAACTCAATAAACATGGGCAAATAGACATTTCACAGAAGAAATACAAATAGCCCATAAATACATAGAAAATGCCACCTCCTTAGTAATCAGGTATATGTGAATCAGAAACATTACAGCGTTATACCATTTACATCCACCAGACTGTCAAAAATTAAAATTAGTATCTTGAGGGTGAAGATATAGAACAGATCTGTGATTAGAGAATCTGTCTCTCTTAATTTAATTTCAATAAAAACTACTGAAACATTGAAAGGCAACATAGACTTAGGATTGAAATAAATAGTTTTGAAAACAACTGTGAGGCACATTATTCACAAGACTTTTTTCCACAAGAGTAAAATGTCTGTTTTATGTTTGTTTTTACTATTTTATCTGTAACATTCGATGCAATCTTTGCACATGTTGAGTCTTCAATAAATCTTTGTTGAATTGTAATTAAAAAAAATTAACTTCAAATGGAAGAGGTCCAACTTTATACATTTTGAATGAGAATGCATTATCTCTTTGAAGAAGTTTTTAACTAATCTGTATTTTTCCATTCGTATTTGAGCATGGTGAGAACTTGGAAAGTGGAAAATTCCAAATCTTTGGAGATAGTTTTTAAACAATTATTTGATTAATAAAACTGTGTGCTTTTTTAATCATCTTGGTCAAGGATTTATTGCTACTGACATGCTCTAGCAGTTCTGATATTATAACGAGTGGAGGGAAAATTTAAAGCTTAGCTTCACACAGTGATTGTGGAAAGAAAATGGTTTCAATGAAGCTCTACATAATCTTTCCCTCATGCAATATTTTGGTTCATTCAGTCCAAGATGGTAGAGGCAGCCCTAAATTATATCTCGCTTACTTGCCCCTGCCACGAAGTCCTGTGTGATTTTGTCTACTTAACTTCTCTGTTTCCTTAGCATTTTTGTTTTCTCAAGTGCAAGGTAAGACTTTGATGGTCTTTTAAGTCTTTACAAATGCAAGGAATTGGCTTTTCTACAAGGTTGTGCTGGTGGAAGAAAATTTGTTTATTGTATAAATTCAATTTAATTGTTTTTTTTTGTAGGCCTTAAGATAACATTGCAATAATCAAAGCGGTCCCAAATCATAACTCAAATAGGAGAATTTTATCTTTAATGAATCCCATTCCTTCTCAGGATCCTTCTTCTGTGCTTCTGTGTTTCAGATTACATTTTTGGGTCATTAGCCTTACATTTGAGGGATTTTTCTTTCCTAACTTTTCTCTGAAGTTAAAAAAAAAAAAAAATCCTGTAACAAAAATCTTACTGGAGTCAAATGTAAATTTCCAGTGTATTCACCAGTCTATGACACATCTGTAATATATTTAGATGACATTACACAGTGCTGTTTCCTCCTACTCCCAACAAATCCAAATCTACTCATTATTTTAAAAAATAATTTTCCTTTTTTAAATTAGATTTATTGGGATGACAATGGTAAGTAAAGTTACATAAGTTTCAAGCATATAATTCGATAACACACCATCTATGTATCACATTGTGTGCTCACTACCCAGAGTCAGTTCTCCTTCCATCATCAGATATCTGACCCCCTTTATGCTCTTCTTCCTCTACTCATCTTTTAAAATTGAACTCAAATGTCACTCTTCCTGAAATATCTATCTCCTTTTGCTTTGGGCTGTCTTATTTCTGCTCTATCATTCTTTCATGTGGTTCCCTTATTGTCCCCTGTCCTGTCAGCTTCATGGACAGGGGATTGTTAGCTTCATGAGGGCAGATACCCTATCTTTTTCACGGTTCAATTCCCAGTGCATCCTGACTCTTGAAATAAGCACTCAAAAATATTGAATGAATGAATGAATGAATGAAACAGGCCAATTGAGTCTTTATTGTCTGAAGAGGTATTTCTTTGGTACTTTCCTCTTTCCAGATACTTATCTAATGTGCCCTTTACTTCTACTAGGCCCTAAAATGTATACTTATTGGAAAGACAATTCTGCTGAAATTGAAAGGTAAAACTTATTCTCCAGCCCAAGGTATTTATTGAATGAATGAATGAATGAATGAATGAATGAATGAATGAATGAATGAAATAATCAAATCTTTCCTTAGGTATTTAGGAAGAACTTTTTCATTTCTTTTGCACTCTGCTTCCATTTCTGTTATTCAATTACAAGCAAATGACGCTGAGATGAGCATGGTCTACTCTAAATATAATGAAAATTGTGAATTTGTTTAGGTAGATACCAAGTGTTAATGAAGACTCTGACTTCTAGAGGGAGCTCAGGGAAACATGCTTCTGCTAGGTCTTGAACTTTTGGTGAGGGTAGTAAAGAAATTATAAAGAGAACTGAGCTGAGGACCTTTTCTCCAAATCTTTCTCTTGCACTTCTGTCTCATGGAATTCTTGTGGAATTGTAGGCAGCCTATGGGTAAGTTCCTATTCAGAGTAATCATTTCTTTCTTTTCTTTCTTTCTTTCTTTCTTTCTTTCTTTCTTTCTTTCTTTCTTTCTTTCTTTCTTTCTTTCTTTCTTTCTTTCTTTCTTTCTTTCTTTCTTTCTTTTTAATTAAAGTTAATTGGGGGTGACAATTGTTAGTAAAATTACATAGGTTTCAGGTGTACAATTCTGTAAGAGTAACTATTCCTGTTCTTGAAAAACTAGGAAGGAACTGGAGTAGAGCCCAAGAAAATTACTGTATAGACCTGTGGTAATGAGATAGAGCGAAAGGAGAAAACAATATATAAAACAACAATGGGACAAGTAGGGAAAAATGAAATGCTATTTCTTTAGAATAACATCGTTTGAAACTTTCTTGTCCAAAGTAACAGTTACAGTGTGGCTCTTTACAGCTTTACCCAAAATATGCTAAAAGGAAAAAAAAGGTAAAGATATTTTATATTTCCAACACTAGTAATTCATAGTACTCTGGAAGCAGCCATTTGATTGCCTTGTATGTGATTCTGTATGGTGGCATTTGGTAGTAAATACACAAAATGTGATGACCAGCCACATAGAGATTTCAGCAAACCCAACCCTAGATTGGACAAACAGTATAGTTAAGCAGGAAGTAGGTAAGAGGTTGGAACTAGAGGCAGACTTCCTGGGTTCAAATCCTGTTTCTGCCACTTATTATGTGTGTGACCCTGAACAAATTTCTTAACCTTCTGTGCCTTGGTTTCTTAATCTAAAATGAGATCATAGCAATAGGATTTAGTCGATGATTTTATATAAGACAATATATGGAAAATGTTGGCATATGCACGCACTCAATAATTAGTTATTAGTATTTTTTTTATCTATCTCACATTGAGGGAATCCATCTAAATCAATTTGTATAACTAAATCATTATGTTTAATGACTGAAAAGTAGACCATTGCATGGGTATACCATTGTGTAGACTATCCTCTATTGATGGAAATAATTCAATTATTTGCAATGGAAAGCACATTGATCATGAAATGAGTTGCTATGACTCATGTACTGAATCATTGAGATGAGTCCTGTCATGTAGTTATTGCATTGCTTTAAAATAATGTATTCCTGGCAAGAAAAGGGAGACTTATAATAATAGCACCTCCCAACCACACCTTCAGCAGCATCTCTTGGGTGCTTAGTGACCATCCCTGTACACTGGTTTACTGCTTTGTAGGATGAAAAGGAGAGGAGGGGATGGTGGATTTACAATTGGCCATTAAAAGTTCTGTATCTTTCATGCCAAGACACCAATTTGAAAAGTGGAAAAATAAACAATGATTTTGGCATTAAACCTTACTTTTTTCCCTTGACTGAATTTGAAAGAATTTTCTCTCTTCAACTATCACTCATTTTCTATTGCCTAGACTCAAATTCTGTTACATAGTATTCAAATAATCAATTCTTTGGCCCAAGCCTGTCTTCCAAATCTTCTATCTTATATCGTGTTTTTGCCAGTCTGGAGCCCTTCATCTTTTCCCAACATTGTCTTTCCTCAGATTAGGACAGCCTTTCATCTGCCTCTGTCAATATCAGTTCAAGGGCCAGCTTCTTCAAAGCCTTCTCTTTTCCCTGCTTCACTCTCAACAGAGATCGCCTCTCCTCTCAAATCATGCCATACGTTAAGTTTCTCGCGAGACTTCTCACATTCTCCATTTGGGTTTTGTGGATATGTGATTGCATGTCTTATTGCCTCTGTTAACTTATAAACTTATTAAAAACAAAGCCTCTCTTATTCTTTAAATTGGATTAGCATATATTTTATGCTCAGTAATATATTTATGAGCAATATATTTAGGTAATTATTTATGCTCAGTAATATATTTATGCTCAGTAATAGTTTAAACAAATGAATGAGGATTATAAGCTAAAAAGGTTGTAAAGTAATTGCACTTTTAGGTAATAAATAAATGAGAACACAGGTAGATAGAAAGAACATCATCGTCCTGCCTAATTGATTGTAAATTCATAGCTAGTTAGCTGTGGTTACTAGTAACTGAAGAAATTATAAATGGTTATTTGGATTTCAGAAGTACAATAATTAATTCACTTAGAAAACAAGACATCAAAATAAATGTATTTGGTTAGATGAATTAATTCACTGAAATACCCTTCTTTACATTAAACATTTTTTTGAAAAAATTTCCAGGGATAAGTTAGAGTATTGAGTCAGTTGCTTTTTATCTCTGGGCATGCCAAGACCATTCACTTAATGCTTTCTTTGCATATCTTAACTGTTCATTAGGAATCTTATCTATAATATATAATATGAAATAATTCATATACACAATTCTGTGGTTTATGCATTTCTTTTTAGAAAAGGAATGTAAATGTCTTTTGATTAATTATACAATCATTGAAAGAGCAGCACCCTTTTGTTAAAACCCACATTCTACACTTACTTTTTAAAGATGCCTATTATATAAATATTAAAAGAACAGAAAATTTGGAGAATTGTCTCAATCATACAAGCTCAGAGCAATGAATCATTTTTAGAGATATTAGTTAAATGGCCATTATCCAATTAAAATCATTCACAACTGGAATGTGGGATGTATCGTGAAGTGCTTGAAGACAAAATTCATGTTTATATTTGTCTGAATTCCTGGTTCCTGGTGTAAAATTAGTGTTCAGTAACTGTCTGCTGAATCAACAATGCATGATTCAATGAGTAACTGAATGAATGAATGAAACAATGTTATGCTTCCTGCCAGTTCTAGAATTGAAAGTAACATACCTGTCAATAGAACAAAACAATAAGCTTCACCTCCCATTGTTAGACCTAAATCAAATTCAGAATATGGTAAAGCGTGCTTCAATTAATTCTCCAATAGCATTTTTGGAAGCATGATTTGTTTTTAAATAGGGAGAAATTTTACTTTTATGCTTTATCCATCTTTCACGCCCTCCAATTCTCATTGTTTAGAGTCCTGTTTCTACTTGGGCATACCTTGATTTTTGGTCCGTGATGATTCAGATGGACATCCTTAGGTGACTCACAGGTATGTGTCACACCTAGGTGACCGATCATTTTCAGAATACTTTTTCCAGTTCTGACACTGCCCAGTTTTGTCTAGAATGTGAATTTCATTAAGCCACAAGTGTCATGACAACTGGCCAGCAGGAACTTATTTATAGCACATATAGAATTAATTTATAAAATTCTAACCTTTGTGGAAAACCCAGAATTGTTCAAACGTATATGGGCCACTGATCGACATGTCTCCTCTATTCCTTCATGCATGATAAAGAAAGGTGGTGAAGTCTGTCATATTTTTACTCTAAAACTGTCATTATCACTGTCACTCATTAGGTGACACTGATTAGCCATCTACTGTTTAGACAGTCCCGTATGAAGAATTGACAAAAAGAAATCCTACTCTTGTGGGGATTAGAATCTAATCAGGACACACAATGTGTATTAGGACACACAATACAGAAAAGAGAAAATAACAATGCACTTATTTGCATACTAAGTTCATGCTAAATGGATGTGTCTAAAGGATTATTTGTGATGAGGTAGTCACTGAGATCTGAGGTACTACATTCAACTGGGATCAACCTTACAAGTGTTGTGGGCATTTTTATGAGCATTCTTAATAGACTGTCACAATACTTGCCTACTTTCCTAGACTAAGTCTAGGAAAAGTCCTGCCATCTTGAATAGTGCCACCTGGATGTCAGGGTAGCCATTAGATCGGAGCCACCTCAAATCCTAATGTTATATTTTTAAACTTTCTTAAACCTATATACTTGTCCTTTTCTCTCCTCCTATCAATGGGAGAGATAAGTGGCTGACATTTGCTTCCTCCACTTGTACTTCAGACCCCTAGTCTGTCCTTTCTTCAGAGGAAGATCACTTCTCCAGCTTCCTTTTCCCGTCAGCATTTAGGTATACTCGAGTCAATTTCTATTCAAAATAAGAACATTCCTCTCAACTTCGTAGCCCATTTATCTACTGTCCTTTCCCTTTCTACTCCACTTCAAAGCATAGTTTTATTCCCTTTATATCGTCATCACTCATCAAAGCACCCCAATCTGGTCTACCCACAAACTCTTCAGAAACTATTGCCAAAAAGGTCACCAGTGACCTTGTCACAAATCCAATTAATCTTTTTAAGCCTTATGTTATTTAACCTTCTCATAATATTTCAATTTTTTAATTACTTTCTTTTTTTATTTTAGTAAATTTTATAGTCTTCCCTAGGTTTTTATAATCATATCACCTCCTCCCCAACATATACCTCTTCTTTTTTAACAGAATCTCATTTTCCCCCTACAATTCCAGTGACACTGTATCAAGGAAAGGTATCCCATTTGCCACTACCAGTGATTGATTTAGGAGAGGACATATGACCTAGTTCTGGCCAATAAGGCGTGAGGAGAACTCTGGTAGAGGGCTATTGACAAGCCCTCTCAGGCCTTGAACGAATTGCCTGGAGAATGAGCTGGGATGGTCACCTTATTTAAGTAAAAAGGAGAGGCAGTGTAACACAGTGGTTGAGAGCATGGACTCTGGAGTCTTATGTTCAAATTCCAGCTCCCCAATATGCCATCTTATGACTTGGGCAAATTACTTAATCTCCCTGTGCTGACCTTTTCCCATCTGTAAACTGGGAATGATGATAATAATTTAACTGCCTAAGAGGGTTGTGGTGAGGCTTAAGATAAGTTCACTTTTCTGAAACAGTGGGACTAGTACAGGGTACTTGTTAAATACATCTGAGAACAAAACCCTACAGCGTGAGCGGTAGACAGAGAGAAAGAGTCTGGGTTTTGGATGCCTCACTGAGCCACTGAACTGCCTGCTTCCTGCTAATTAGTTTTGTAGATAATAAATCCCTTCTTTTAATGCTCGACTTAGTAGGATATTCTGTTATTTTCAACTAAAAGCATCCTAATGAATACCTCTCATTCTCCTAGTTTTCTTTTTTATATACAATATTTGGTTTCCTCTGGTCATATCTGAAGGTGTCTAAAGCATTGTCTATCCCTTGGCTTATAAGGGATTCCCAACTATTCCATTGCTAGGCTCTCTCCTCAGTCATCTCACCAAATTTCATGGCTCTAATTACCATGTAATAATGACTCCCCAAAGTAAATGTACAGGACAAGTCTCTTTTCAGAGCTCTAAACCCATATATAAAATGATTATTGTATCTCCATACATGTCTCAGAGACAATTCAAATTCAGCATTTTCAAAACTGTGCTCATTATCTCTCCCGCCATCAACTTCAAAGTCAGTCTTCCATTCATGCTCCCTTCCTTAGTAAATGCATCACTAGACCCCTAATGGGATAAGGCAGGAATTCAGGTATTATTAATTCCTTCTCTCCTTCATCCATCTACTATATCCAAATCAACTATAAGTTCTTGTCAAAAACTTCCAGGTGTGGCACCGAGAACACTATTGCTGGAGCAGAGTGAGCAAAGGGGAGAGACTGGATGGAAATTAGCTCAGGTGGGCAAGGACAAAAGCAGGCAGACAAAATTAAGGTGCTGTTAAAATTTTGCAGATGAGCAGTGAAGGTAGTTTGGGCAAGGATTGTTGTAATGATGTTGGTAATAGTGATTCCATTTTGGATTAATTTTTAAGGAAGAGTCTATATAAATTTTTAGATTTATGTGAGAGGAAAGAGAAAGAGAGGGATCAAAGATTACATCAAATTTTTGGTCCTAAGTAACTGGAAGTATGGAGTTACTATTAACTGAGATTGGGAAAGATTGTCTAAAGAGAAGATTTGTGGATGGAGTGTTATACATTTGTTTTAGAATATGTTAAGTCTGAGATGTCTATTAGTAATCGAAATGGAGAATTTGAGTAGATTGTTCAGTAAACAATTTTTGATTCAGGGCTGAGAATATAAATTTGGAAATCTTTAGCACAGAGATGCAATATAAGATCATGAAACTGGATGCATAATCAAGGAATTGAGTCTAAAAAGAGAAATAGTCTAAGGAATGAATCCATGAGCATACCAATGTTCCTCAGAGCATCTGAGGAAGAAAGGAGATTGAGTGAGATTAGATAGTGCCAGGAGAATGTGGTGTTCTAGAAACCAAGTGATGAGAGCTTTAGAAAGATGTGGAAGCAGGCAACTATGCAAAGCTGCCGAGAGGTTAAGTAAAATGAAGATTGAGAATTGACCATTAAGTTTAGGACTATGGAGGACAATGGAGATCTATGCTAGTTAAATTCTACTTACTTTAAGGTTTCGTTTAGACTACCTTGCTTGGGAAGTCTTCCAAGGCCCTAAAAAGCTGGATTAAGAACCCCTCAGTGTACACCATATCACACCTGTCATTTTACACCCTTCGTAAGGTTTTGAAATTGCCCTTGTACTTATATCTTCTCCTCTAAACTATATATGCCTCAAGGGAAAAGACTTGAGTGTGATCACTGTTGTACTTTGTACAGTAACTGGCAAAGAGTAGGGACAGTATTTGCCAAATTAAGTTTAATGGAATCTTTGTGCCAAAAGGCCATCCCAGCCAGATTAAAAAAACAAAAAAGGGTGGATAATAGGGAGTAGCCAGATCTAACAAGTATCAGTGACACATCCTTGCATGACAAAGACTAATATTTTTACATCATTTGGTTTAATTCCAGTTCAGAGAAGCTTGTTAGGACAATCCAAAATGAGCTTCTAAGGGAATGTTTAGGTGTGCCAGTTACCTGGGGGAAGGAGAACAACCCAAATCTAGCTAAGCAAGTCAAGCAAGTTATTGAGCAGCTGTCATTAGTCAGCCATGCCTACCTCAACGATATCTTATCAATGGTAGCTTGTAATTTTCCTAAACTTTTCATGGAAGAGTTGTTAACAAAGGAAATGAGATGTGCATAATTCAGTTCCACACCTCTACTAACTGAAAAGTTGACCAAGGCTTCATTGAACCTAAATGCTTTTCTTGGAATCAAGAATTGGATTTTTTTTATCATTTCTAAAGATTTATATACTTTTTAAAAAATGTTTCCTTTTGGGGTAAAAATATTCCTAAAAATAGGCTCTAGGACTATGATAATAGTCATTAAGTTAGCAATTATATAATAATGTTATTGATAATTACAAGATTAAATAGTAATTATATGTAGTAGGTCATTTTAAGGAAAGTAAATGGTATACACTAATAATAAAAACTTCTGACTCTATAGGTTTTGTTTATAAGACTTATGGATGACTGGTTAAATGTATTTCTATAGGCAAGAGCAGGCCTTTAATTTTTAACTTTTATATAATAAGTTAATTTTTAATAGGCTATGCCTTAATGAGTTGTTACTCTTAAAAATATATATATCTGTGTAATTATACCAATGTCTCACTGATATCTCTCATATATGTGCATGAGATATACATAAGACCTAATATATACCATATAATAATTATATTATTATGTAATAATTTATATATAATGTATATCTTAATATATATGCATATTAGGTCTTGTCAAAGAATTCCAGGGGCAGCACAGAGACCACTATAGCTGGAGCAGAGTGAGCAAAGGGGAGAGACTAGGTGGAGAATATAGATATAGATATATATCTATAGAGATAGAGATAGAGATAGTAATATATATGTATACATATACATATATGTGTGTATATATATATATATATGTAGAGAGAGAGAGAGAGAGAGAGAGAGAGAGAGAGAGAGAGAGAGAGAGAGAGAGAAATATATATACATAACTAGGTTGAGCATCACCTTACAGTGTGACATAAATAATAAATTACAAAAGCAAAGGTCTCTAAAACTTCTTAGGAGAGGTTTGTAGAAGGATATAGAGTGACTACAAAGTAAGGGGATTCATTTATAAGAACCAAATTACCAGAAATTATTCATCTGAATGAATATTGGTCACTTCAAAGAAGTAACTTCAGTAACTATATAGTCCATCCATTGCTTGTTCAATACTATCCGACTTCCGTGAACTTGTGTAGGACAGTATCATTTTAGTAAACGTATAATATACTGAAGGGATTCATGTACCTGAAAATATTTATTTGGATGCCTTGGTGCTAGTGTTAAAAATCCTTTTATGTCTTTATAGTTATTTCTTTAAATATCTCTGTAGTGGGGTCCAACTTGAGAATAGAATCTTCGGTCATTCCGTTTGGGTGAGAATGAGAATTCTACCACGTTATTGGTAGAATTCACTTTAGGATCCGTACTGCTTATAATTGCTTTCCCCTACGATCCCCGCTCTTTTGTAGGACTTGTGCCGTAGAGACAAAAATGGTATCATCCACAAACCAAAACACAGACAAACCAAAACACCAGCTACATAGTTTGACAACACAAACTATGACCTTATCGGAGTTTAAACCATTTACTCTAAAATAGCCTCTCCTTACACCCACCCATGTTTTACTATCTGTAGTTTTTTTTAGACTTTCAAAATTTCACCCATCAAAATTATCTTATTTTCTCTGTGGTCCTCCTACTTTTCTTTTTCCCAAGAATTGTTGCTTCATAAAAGCCATAGTCTTTTTTGAAGATGTGACTTCTTGTTCACTCTTCTAGCCTTGGTGCCCCAAATAATGCTTAATATGCACTAAGTGTTTAGTGAATACGAGTTGAATAAATGAGGAAATAAATTACTAAATATTCAAATGATATACAAAATAAAATGCTACATAAATGAGTGCTTCTTTTAAAATCCTATTGGCTCCTGAAATAATATTGGAGAGCAACAAAATTTTGCAGTCATTTTACATAGTAACCTCAAGGATTTTTTTTTTTACATCAGCTGATGCTTACTTTTCCTTGTTTCCATTCCCAAATACCTCCCCAATTCCATTTCAAACACACTCTCCAATAAAAGCATCTTGAGCATACTAAGGTTTATGTTACATAGCTGTGAAATAAGACAAGTATCTCCATTTTCTTCCCTTATTTCTCTTTCATCTCTCCCTTTCTTCCATTCCTACCTCCCCTTGAATCAATCTATCTCTCTTTTATAGCAGACAGCAAATAAACAAATGTTTCATCAAATTAGAGGAGATGGATTCCAACTTCCTACTGAGAGACAAAAATTAATAACTTGTTTTCTATTGCCTGTACTTGCTACAGGAAAATAGGACAAACATATCTAGATAAGTTTTTCTAAAAGGTACTGAGTCCCTCTTCCCCCTTTCTCCTTGAGCGTGGGCTGCCCTTACTGCCTGGCTTCCAAAAATAGAGTTTGGAAAGGGGAAAAAAACAACTCAAGAGTGGAAAAAAATTGGTAAACACAATGGTAAGGTTAACATCCTCAGCAAGTTAAGGTTAATAGTATGTACTCTTGTTCTAATGTGATGAGCGTGGCACTTCACCTCTGTGATAGTCTTCTCTAGGGTTTCCAGGTGGGAATTCCTTCCTATTCTCAGGAATCTTTTTTCACTTTCCTGTTCCCGAATCCCGACACACTAACTGTTTTCTGTTCTCCACGATGAATCGTTTCCACAAAGTGATGGCTGATACTACCAACCACCTGGGTTCAAGGAGCCGATTTTCTCGATTTCCTGACCAACTTTTTTCAGGATTCAGGAATGGGAAAGCGAAAAAACTTCCCATGAACAGGCGAGAATTCCTGCCCGGAAACCCTGAACTCTTCCCCAACACCCATAGCCCCAATCTAACAATCAGAAAAACATTGTCCCTCTAGAATGAGGCACATTCTACAAACTATCTGACCAGTTTCTTCT
Source organism: Rhinolophus ferrumequinum (assembly GCF_004115265.2). Lineage (NCBI taxonomy): Eukaryota > Metazoa > Chordata > Mammalia > Chiroptera > Rhinolophidae > Rhinolophus > Rhinolophus ferrumequinum. Next base: position 17,348,801 of record NC_046305.1, read on the forward strand.
CAAAACTGTCAAGGTAATTATAAATAAGGAAAGACAATGAGTTATCACAGACTAGAGAAGACCAAGAAGACGTGATGCTAAAATGTAATGTGGGACCCTATATGGGATCCTGAAACAAAAAAAAAAGGACATTAGAAAAAAAAATTAGTGAAATCTGAATAAAATCTAGAGTTTAGTTAATAGTAGTATATCAGTGTTGGTCTTTTGTGACAAATATACTATGGTTATATAAGATGTTAACAGTAGGGGAAAGTGAATGTGTTACATATGGAAATTCTCTATATTATCTTTGCAGCTTTTATATAAATCTAAAACTACTCCATAATTTAAAAAAATTATGTTAAATAAAAACTACTAAATTCTAGCTTGATATCTTCTACAACTTTGTGGAGACATATGTCAAAATGTTACAACCTTATACAACCCTGTTTTTACATAGTAATCCTAATTTAAAAGGCTTTTTCTGGCGATATAATAACTAATATAAGAATCTGATACACATGCCTCAAAAATATCCCTCAATAGTCAGGAAATTTAAAAATTCTACAAGAATTGTCATTTCTATTATCCCAGGTTTTGTGTACTTGGCTGACTGATGCACTTTGTCTAAAGACCTGTTAAGAGATCAATAAAATCTCCAGTTAACATGCTATTTCAATATTTTTTGATAGTTAATGCCTAATGTAGAGTGATCCATGACTACATTTATTGACGGGGAGAGAAGAAGGGAGGAATTATTAGCTTTTCTTTATTCACTTCTCTGTTGTTCAATTGAATACATGAACTTGCAGTCTTCATGGAATATTAATTCAAAAAAGTAGCAAACAATGATTATAGAAATATCAATCCAGACAAAATTTACTAATCTTTAATGGACACTACCTGTTAATGGAGATATTAACTATAGTCTGTTTTTCTTAAGGAATTATCTAAGAAATAAATATTGTAAAAAAAAGAAATAATGTAGATGGAAAAGAAACAATCGCTTAAACCTTACAATTTATATTCAAAGCTTGATCAGTGAACTAATTGAATAGATTTATAGTGTTCAAGTTCATAAGGTTTTGAACCTGAATTTTGGTCTTAGTTAATCAGTAATTTTTTTGCTATATTAGTTCTTTTTCAGTTATGTTTTTTTTCCATTAGCGGAGCTTTCAAAGGAACAATTATTTATGGTTTTGAAAATTGCTGGCTTGCTGCTATTTATATTCATTAACTGCTAAACACTCAGGGAATATATGCCTCAGGAAACTGGGGTAATTGTCCATGCTAACCAAGCACAGTGATAAAATGTTAGACAAATAAAACTTTCCACTTCTACTTCCCTTGTAGGAAGTTTATTAGCATTTACAACCACCATGATGTTAGGAACCAACACTTATTAAAAAACACTTTGTGTAGAAATACTGCCAACTTCGTGCCAACTCTTAAGATTGAAGGGACTTGTTGGCACTAAGCATGAATGCGCTTTGTTCTCAGCTACTGGAGTTACCCCCAGGCTTTAATTTAGGAGGGACTACAGCAATTAATTAGTTCATGAGCGAGCTAAGGCAGCCAGTATTTTCTAAACATTTCAGGAGTGGTTGAGAATCTGGGTGAAAGGCTTTGCTTGTCACAAAGAACTTCAGAGAGGTATTGACAATATAATCCAGTGGCCAGGCTTTGATCTGAAAGCAAAGGGTATGTGTTTCTTATGACAGAGAAATTAAAACCTGTTACTTTTACCTGTCCCTTATAAAGCAGCTATGTGCATCAAACAGATATACAATTGATTGCCAATGAGTTTAAAGATTGCGGAAATTTGGGGAAGTCATTAAAGCTTCCTGAGTCTTATTTACCTTATCTCTAGTGAAGGGTGAAAATACAAATCTCATAGATCACTGTCAGGAAAATAAAAAACAATATATATTAAAATGCTTTTAAAAATGTAAAGAACATGTTGGGTCTCTTTCCTGATATACAGAGGATGCTAAAAAAAAAATGTACTTTAAGAAAGAAAAAAAACTGTACTAAAATTGTAATACTCAATATATACCGATAACAAAAGATGAATACAAGTCATGTGTATACATTTTTTTTGGCACCCCCGGTATTATCTGGTAGATACAGGAGAAGGATGAGGAGATTGGCTTTTCATCTTCTTTGTTGGCTACTTTTGCCACCTAACCCTTATGTGTACAGTACCAATAAAAATGATTGCTAAATTGTTTCAGTCATGAAGAAAACCATCCACTGTTAGTTACTGCCAAGAAAACTGAGACAAATGACTCAGTAGAAACCTCTATGTTTTCTTTATTTGCTTTGGTATATAAAAATTGTGGGTTTGCCCAGACATTGGATTCTAAATATTTAGCTTAATACAAGGCATTTGAATTGGTATTTCCATTCAAACACTTCTGCATAATTAGTGCCAAATTGGACTTTTTATTACATATTCATTTCTCCATTTGAACCTCAGAATATAAACCAAAATTCCTGTGTTGGGTATATTTGTGCGTGTCTGTGTATGTCTACGTGGGTTTCAGTGTTTTAAAAATATTTGGTACTTAGCAGATTTTCTTTTTCCAAGCAGATGTTCATCAACTACTTCCAAGAATTTGTCCTTATCATGATTAAACTAACTTTAATAACAACATTTGTGGATGGAAAACAGGTATCTTTACTGTAAAAAGGAATCTCTGAATTCCTCTGGAAAATTACAATTTCTTTAGATCTTCATGAAAACTTATAGACTTTAGAGACGTTTATGAAAGTCACCATTTCTGGTGACTTTATTTAGCAAAAGTTTCAGGTAAATAAAATTTCTGAATGCTAATTTACTCAGATTTTGCCTCTGCATTATGCAATTATAAATGTGCGAAAGTTTCCCCTCAAGTGTTGAATACTGTTAAGGGAAAAGTTTAGATGGGAAATAAATAAAATGGAGTTGTTTTAACCAAACTGCTAAAATTATTAACATTATGAAGTTTTAGGTATGAAAGACTTTATTCTTGTTCTGAGTAGCCCGGGAACTTAAACTTTTTGAACTTTTCAGTCCTGTGTCAATGCCTGGATATACATCTGGACATACACTAGACCTCCAGATAACTCTCTGATTACCCTGTTGAGACTCTCATACCTAGACCACCTGATATCCACCTGGCATCCATTATCCAAACTGTCTGATGTCTGATTGATAACCATGGACCAAGGGCTAAGAAAGCAGGAATGATTATTCTCAATAATGCACTTTTTTTACTAGGAGAACTCTTAACTTTTATTTGTTCTTCAGAACCCTTTTGGGTTTTTGCCTAGTTCAGTTCCCAGTTTGCAAACTTTAAGACCCCAGAATAAGTCTTTATCATTTATTTCTAGCCAAAGCCCCTGGACTCTTTTTGAGTTTGTTTGACACAGTTCATCCATCAATTACAGACTGACCAAATCCTTATATTCATTTTGTCTATGTTTTGCCTTTCTAGTACAGATGAGGCATATGCATTTTTTTCTTGTTGGGAAACCACCTATTTGTTAGATATTTATTTCTAAATTTAAAAATAGAGAAGGGACACTTCAAAACATCAGAATCCTACAAAATATATAGCTGAAATATTAATATAAAATACTGTACTGAAATGAACAGTCATTAATAAATGTCTATTCATTAACTCCTAACTTACCAAATTTATACCACTCAGAAGCACAGTAATGCTGACTAATAGAAAAATCAGCACTTTTAGTAAGCGTTATGGTATTCTCTGATCTGCTCATGGAAATAATCAGGTATTCACATGCCCAAGGTGAGTGCTAACAGGTGCCTCCCAAATTCTTGTACCACCTTTACTTCCCAGGGGAAAAGATGACTTAAGGGTTAAAAATAGAGAGGATAGCAATGTAATTGGAATTTTGAATCTCCCTGCTTGCCTCTTCATAAACAAGTCAGTCTTTTGGTTTTCATTTGCTAAGTAGGTTGAATGATGCCATTCAGGGAGCTGGCCATCAGTGTGGTGTCAAACTCAAGTTCTAGATTAAATCAAAACTCTTAAGACTAAGATGACATAGTGCCATCTGCGACAACATGGATGGATCTTGAGATTATAATGCTAATCGAAATAAGTCGGACAGAAAAAGTTGAGAATCACATGATTTCACTGATATGTGGTATATAAAACTGAAAACACAAAGGAACAAGACAAAGAAATAAAGAAACAAAAACTCATAGACACAGGCAATAGTTTAGTGGTTACCAGAGGGGAAGAGGGAAGGGGGAATGGTAGAAGAGGATAAAGGAGGTCAAATATATGGTGATGGAAGGAGAAATAACTCTGGGTGGTGAACACACAATGTGCTTTATAGATGATGTATTACAGAATTGTACACTTGAAACCTATGTAACTTTACTAACCATTGTCATCCCAATGAAGTTTAACTAAAAAAAAAAACACAAAAAAACACAAAAAAATTTGAAGACTAGGCACTAGTTGAGAAAATTAGTTGGTTACTACAGCACATTGAAAATTTCAAACGAGTATTAAGTGCCTAAGATCTGCTGAATAGTATGTGGCAAGCCTGGCCCAAGAAACATGATATTTCATCTTAAAATCCATATCTTTTAGTCACTAAGTATTAGAATTTAGGCCCAGCATTGTTCTCCTCTCTCCCAGGAAAGCAAAGCTATATAAAGCATAAATTCTGCCCTCAAATGCTAGCTTCAGACAGAAAAAATACACATAGATGCAACTAGAAAAGAATTAAAACTAAAATTATGATTTCTCTAAGAACAACCAGCGGTTAAGAAATTGAAAGATATGTGTGGGAGAGTATCAAAAAGAGTTTTCCATAAAAAGTAGGACCTGAAAGAGTGAGTAAAAATTAGTCAATGATTCTCAACCCTGGCTGCACATTTGAATTGCCTAAGGATCTTTTAAAATCTATCTGTGCTTGAACTCAGAAATTCTGATTTAATTGCCCTGCGGTGGGTCTGAGGATAGTTTAACAAAGCTCTCAGCTGATTTTAATGTGTAGACAAGTTTGAGAACCTTGAAGTAAGACAATGGAGGAGAAAAAAGGAAGAGGGAAACTAAAAGTTTAAGAACGTGTGCCAATTTATTTATCCATTTACTCATTCAGTAAAAACATTTATTGAGTGTCTACTTGATGCTAGTCATTGAATTCGGTGGTGGGTCAAACTAAAATGATTGAGAAATGATGTTTGGTGTTTTCCATCTAGTAAAGAAATTTATATATAAACAAGCTATTACAATACAATGTGATATATAGATACAGATATCTATATATCTCCTGTGCATCACAGCACATTATAGGAAAATTATTATTATTATTATTATTTAATTTTATTAAATTTATTGGGATGACATTCGTTAACAAAATTATTTAGGTTTCAAGTGTACCATTCTATAATATATCATCTATATATTTCATTGTGTGTTCACCACCCAGAGTCAGTTCTCCTTCCATCACTATACTTGACCCCCTTTGTCCTCTTCTACCCCTCCGCTCTCCTTACTTTCTGGTAACCACTAAATTGTTGTTGTGTCTGTGAGTTTTTTTCTTTGTTTGTTTGTCTTGTTCCTTTGTTGCCTTCAGCTTTATATCCTACATGAGTGAAGTCGTATGGTTTTTCTGTCTGACTTATTTCGCTTTGCACGATATTCGCAAGATCCATCCATGTTGTCGCAAATGACACTATTTCATCTTTTCTTATTGCCAAGTAATATTCCATTGTATATATGAACCACATCTTCTTTATCCAATCATCTATCAAAGGACACTGGTTATTTCCGTGTGTGGGGACAGAGCCAGGAGTGCAGTTTCCAGGCTCTCGGCCTCACATGGAAAAGTGCTAGCTCAGGTAGTAAATGGCCATCAACTGTGATTGGATGGCCATCAGCTGTGGCTAGTTGGCCGTCAGCTGTAACCAGTGAGCCATTGGCCACTAATATAACTGCCGTGGCTACGCTAGCAGGAAAATGGGGGCTAGCTAGAAGATGGTGACTGAGCTAGCAAGAGCGGATTGCAGTTAGCACGGCGGATTGCAGCTAGCAAGTGGAAGTCGGTCAGTTGGCAGAAAAGCCGACAGCAGGTCGCACGTCGTGTGAATCCAGCCTCCAGCGAGACTATATTGGTATGACTCCCCTATCTATGGCTCCATGGGTGTTCCTTTTTGGCCTCATCGTGTCCTGTGTTCTTATGTGGGGAGCGGGACTAGAGACCCCGCCAGAGACCCCGCCAGAGACCCCGCCTAATACCCCGCACAACACCGTGTCTTGGCAGCTGTGAATAATGCTGCAATGAACATAGGGGTACATACATCTTTATGGATAAATGTTTTCAGATTTCTTGGGGTAGATAGCCAGGCGAGGGACCGCTGGGTCATATGGTAATTCTGTTCTTAAGTTTTTGAGGAACTTCTGTACTGTTTTCCATAGTGGCTGTACCAATTTACATTCCCACCAGCAGTATATGAGGGTTCCTTTTCCTCCACAGCCTCTCCAACCCTTGTTATTACTTGTTCTGTTGATAATAACCATTCTAACAGGTGTGAGGTGGTATCTCATTGTGATTTTGATTTGCGTTTCCCTAATAGCTAGTGAAGTTGAGCATGTTTTTATATATCTGTTGGCCATTTATATGTCTTCATGGGAGAAGTGTCTGTTCAGGATTTCTGCCCATTTTTTCATTGGATTGTTTGGGTTTTTTGTTTTTGAGTTGTATGAGTTCTTTATGTATTTTGGATATTAAACCCTTTTTGGCGGTACTGTTGGCAAATATCTTCCATTTGATTGGTTGCCTCTTTGTTTTATTGATGGTTTCTTTTGTTGTACAGAAGCTGTTTAGTTGATATAGTTTCATTCATTTATTTTTGCTTTTACTTCCCTTGACTTTGAGGTCAAATTCATAAAATCCTCTCTGAACCCAAGATCCATAAATTTACTATCTATGCTTTCCTCCATGCAATTTACTGTTTCAGGTCTTATGTTTAGGTCTCTTATCCATTTTGACTTAATTTTGGTATATAGTGATAGCAGTCTAGTTTCATTCTTTTGCATGAGGCTTTCTAAGTTTCCCAGTATCATTTATTGAAGAGGATTTCTTTTCTCCAGTGTATGTTTTGGCTCTTTTGTTGAAAATCATCTGCCCATGTATATGTGGGTTTATTTCTGCATTCTCAATGCTATTTCATTGGTCTGTTTTTCTGACAAAACCATGCTGTTTTGATTATTGTCACTTTGTAGTATAAATTTAAGTCAGGGAGTGTAGTACCAACATCCTTGTTCTTTTTTCTTAGGATTGCTTTGGCTATTTGCCATCTTTTGTGATTCCATACAAATCTGATGATTTTTTGTTCTATTTCTTTTTAAAAAAATGCCATTGGGATTTTTATGGGATTTACATTAAATCTGTATATTGCTTTGGGTAATATGGCTATTTTAACTATGTTAATTCTTCCAATTCATGAACACAGGATATCTTTCCATTTCTTTGTGTCTTCTTCAATTTCTTTTAATAATGTCTTATAGTTTTCAGTGTACTGGTTCTCAAACTTGTATGCAAATTGGAATCATCTGAGGAACTTTATAAGTTATTGCTTTATTGCTTTCTGGGTTGCATACCCAGAGATTCTGATTTGATTAGTATGGGAATCAGAATTTAAGACAAACACAAAAATAAAACAAAACAAAATATCTCCCTACGTTATTTCAATACACGGCATTGGACTGGAGGCACTGGCCTGACAGAAGTAAAAAGTGCGTTTTGGAGGCAGATCGCATTGCTAGATAAAACAAGACTTGGTGAAGCTTTGAATTCAAGGCAGAGGACCTGGGAGTCACTACACTGAATGACTGGCTGTCCTTAAATGTTGTCTGTGTTCCAATGAAATGGAATTTTATAGACCTGTTCTCTGGCAACAAAATGCAAAATGGAATATGGCAATGGATTCCTAAGGGCAATTTATCATTAGGCGTAGTAGCCGTAGTGCATGGGGTCTCAAGAAAATATTTTAATTTCTTTTAAAATTAGAAGAAAAAAATAAACTTTTAGGTCATAGAACATGTTTTAATATGAGGAAAGAGTGAAGATAGGGGATATAGAAAATGGAGTAATCTTAAACAAGTTGGTAAAATTACTAACATTATGAAGGTTGAGGCATGAGGAAAGACTCCACTTGTGTTTTAACTAGCATGGGAACTTAAACTTTTTTGAACTCTCAAGCCCTGTGTCAATGCCTGCATGCACATCTGGACCTTCAGGTAAGCCTCTAATTATCCCCTAAAGGACTCACGTATCAAGGCCACCTGATTAGCCCCTAAAGGACTCACATATACATTCACCTGACATCCATGATCCAGATCTGCAGAATGGACTAGACTTCTTGGTACCCATCTTTTGGGCCACCTGGCATCCGCCATCCTGACTCCTGGCATCTGACTGACAACTGTCCCGGACCAATCCTAGGGCTAAGAATGCAGGACTGATTACTCTCCAGGATTCACTTTTTACTATAAGAACTTTTAGCTTTCTTCTTCAAAACAGTTTTCAGTTTTTGCCTAGCTGTGTTCCCGGTTTGCAAACTCTAGACCCTTGATTAAATCTTTCTCATTCATTTCTGTCAAAGCCTCCAGACTCTTTTCGAGTTTGTTTGACAAATATATAATATTAACATGCTGGTCTTTTTACCAGCACAGTTATAAAATGTAATGTTTAGTATTATTTTATGGGGGAAGAGGACCAACAGACGCAAAGGCACTTTAAGCCCTGTAGAAGTGATCAATAAAATGGACATGGGAAAGGATTCCGAAATGTAATTTGGATTACGCTTTGGAGAAAGCTTAGTAAATAAGTTAAAATTCTGGATAACAATATTGTTTTAATGAAATTTAAATTACTTCTTGAAGAATTCACAGTTCACCTAAGCTAAGACAGAAACAGGTGAAGATTGTTCATTGAAACCTTTAGTTCTTGATAGACCTGGAAGAATTTTTTTTTTCTTTAACAATAATAATTGAGGGTTCCAGAATACAAGACCTCAGCAAGGAACCATCATTTCTTGAATTTTTATTTAGAATAATATGTTGGATGTTACAGAATATGCTGCACTTCTTTGTCTGCCAGAGTTGGAAGGTGGGTAAACCAGCATTGGCCACACATCTAAAGAAACTTGAAGAATGTAAGCTAATCATTCTAAAATCTATGGTAACTGTTGTTCATAAATTTTTGTTGACAGATCCATCTGTTTATATTTAAAATACACTTCTTTTATCTCAAGTATGATCAGATTGAAGATCTGGCTGCTCGTTTGTATTTTCCAGGAAGCACCAAGTTCCAAAGTGCTATTTCAGCTCAGGCACTTGTGTAAAGCCTGGTTCTATTAAAGAAAGAGGGGTATTTGAGTTATTTTTAATCTATGAACTAGATATTTTTAATTTAGTCCATAAAGAACAATTGTATTCATTGTAAAATTATCTACCACACTTGAATCTTGACATCAAATACGGTAGTTTCACCTCTCCAAACACTATGCTATTGCTTTTTACAGTTTATAGATAGCTTTGGGTCAGAAATGATCTCCTCAAAAAAAGTAGTTACTAGACTGAGTTTGAGAAGGCACAAGAATTTGTTCATCTGAGTTGAGAGTCCTTTGGTTGCTGAGGAAAAATTTGGAGGAGATAATAATGGAAGAATGGATTAGGTAAAAAGGCATAAAAGGAAGACATGAAGTAATAGGAGAGATTTGCTTGTTCGTAAAGAACTACACTTGAACACTAAGTGTGGCAGGCATGTGTGTCATCATGGAATTAGTGGACCTTTAGGTTCCAGTGGAAATTTGGTATTGCATCAGATCTAGCTCTGAGAACACTAAAATGTTTTGAGGCTGCGTTGGAGTAAGTGCCTGAGAGCATTTTTCTGAAGTAAGCTCCGGAGAAGATAAAAACATTCCATGACCACAAGAGATGCACAGTCTAGCGGTAGTGATTTCAAGTAAAAACTGCCACGTAGTATGATGAATGACCCCAACAGAAGCGGGGGAAGAGTGTGGGCCAAGTATATCGGTGATGTGAGAACTTAGGGCATTCTTAATGTTCAAGGGAAATTATTAACCTTCTGTGTAAGGAATGAAACAGAGACTTAGAGCTAAAAGATACACCCCTGGAGGTCATTACATCATGCGTCTCGTTGTTCAGGTGAAAAACGCAGCATGGTGCAATGGTTAGGAACACAGGCGCTGGGGTCAGACTACCTGGGTTCAAATTGGAGTTCTATCACTTGTTACCTTACTTAGCCCTTCTAGAGCAGGGATGACATATAGTGTTTTCTTTCTTGTTGTGAGAATTAAATGAGTCAACACAAATAAAATGCTTAGACCAGTTGGCTGGCATGTAATAGATGGTCAATAAATGGTAGTGATGCTTCTTTGCAATCGCAGAAATTCGGGTATGCATTAGCAGGTGTCGATCGCCTTATCTCCAGATTTCCAGTACTTTCCCACTCTGGCCTTGCTGGTATTTATACATCATTTCAGTAACAAAACTTTAAGTCATAGTCCTATTTTTTTCTTTTCAATTTTTTTTGGAGGGGAGGTGGCTTGGTTGTTTTCTGGTTACTTGTATAATTTTATTAACTTATTTATTAGGAAAATAATGAAATTCTTGTTTAATAAACTGAACATTATTCTAAAGAAGACTGTAGGAGCTGTTATATTTGTATCAGTGGCAAAACAGACTAAAGCAACCAATACACTGAAATTCCTGAATGTTAGAAGGCCGTGACTACTACGCTTTATTCCTTTGGTACCTCCTGGCAGCTGGTAGCAGTGGGCCTGCTTGCAAGGGCAACCTGGGCTCAAAAACCTCTCTATAGAGGCAGAGTCTAGCTGAGAACAGTTGACATGCCAGCTCCTACTTTTAGGGCTCACAATTTTGCCCTTTAAGAAATGAAAAACCTGAATATTGGCTACAGACCCAGTCCTACACACACACACACACAGACACACACACACACACTGTCTCTCTCTGTCTCTCTCTCTCTCTCCCCTCCCTCCTTCCCTCCCTCACATCTGTGAATGAACTGTGTGAAGGAATTGTTGGTAAGGACACAAAACTATACTTTGCATGTCAGCTAGGTCCCAGTAAGTGATATTGCACAATCAAGGGAGTGATTTGAGGAGAGTTTAATAAAGAGACAATTTACAAACATGTGAGCAATGTTCCAGAAAAGCTTAAAGGTTAGTGCAATATTCTGGGAAGGCTTTGCCATCTTTAGACCTGCAAGGAAGGGTAGGGGACGGAAGGGATTATCAGGACCCTGAGAGAGCTATGTAGAGAAGGTCATCAAGAGAAACGTGGCGGGGAGAAAACCCGTGAGAAAACCACTCCAGGTTCATTTTCCTCTGGCCCTTCAGATCTCTGACAGTACATCTCATGGGCTCAGCCCGTCATTATGGGGCAAATTCCTTGGCAACGAGTAGGGTATAGATTGTATCCGTAGGGGTGCATCCCAGTCCCTATTGCTCATCGTCAATTCCTGTCTGGGTGAAAATTTTGCATCCTCAAAACAGGATAGACAAATTCAATTTGTTATTGTATTTGGTATTGTAAGATGATGTTGATTTTCGCATATTCTCCCCTCAAACCTGAAATATTAGCCACACTAGTGCTGTTCCAACAAGGTAGTTAAAGAAAAGGGAGGAGGTGAAGAAACAATGAACGTAACATGTAGCTGCTAGTCTTGCCTCTGCAGCTGGCCAAAGTCTTAAGTTGGTTCATTTTTTTTTATGAGGTTTAATTGAACTTCTTTTTTAAAGTTTATTGGGTTGACAATTGTTAGTAAAATTTCAAAATTTCAAAAGATTGAAATATTACAGATTATGTTCTCTGACCACAGAGGTATTATATTAGAAGACAAGAGCAGTACATCATTTAGGAAAACCCCAAATATAGGAAAATTAAATAAATATCTTGCTCCTAAACTACTGACATGGATTAAAGGAGAAATCATAAAGGCAATTAGAAAATATCTTAAAGTGAATAATAAAAACACAATATAAAACAACCGAAGCAATGCTTAGAGGGAAATTTGTATTTTTTAAATGTTAATATTGGAAAAGAAGAAAAATCTAAAATAAATTCCCTAAGCACTCAATTTAGGAAACTAGAAAAATAAGTGCAAATTGAATCCAAAGTAAGTAGAAAGAAGGAAATTATAAAACTAAGAGATGAAATAAATAAAATAGAAAACAGATCAACTCTAGCGAACAATCAATGAAAGGGAAAGCTGTTTCTTTGAATCAATCAATAAAATTGATGAAGAAAAAAGACTGGGGACACAAAATAACAATATTAATAATAAAAGAAGGGCTATCACTAAAGATCTATGGACAATAAAAAGATAATTGACTATTACAGAGAACTTTATCCCAATATATTTGATAACCTAGATAAAATAGACAAATTCCCAGAAAGACATAAATTTTCAAAATTAACAAAAACATTTAGTAACTAACAGTTTGTTCTTTGTATCTATGAGTCTGTTTCTGTTTTGTTTATTTTGTTCTTTAGATTCTACATATAAGTGAGATCGTATGGTATTTATCTTTCTCAGTCTGACTTATTTCACTTAGGGAGAGGAGTTGGGGTCTGGGTGAGAAAGGTAAAGGGATTAATAAGTACAAATTGGTAGTTACAACATAGTCATGGGGCTGTAAAGTACAGTATGGGGAATATGGTCAATAATATTGTAAAAACTATGTACAATGTCAAATAGGTATTAGACTAATCGGGGGAATCACTTCATAAATTATGTAAATATCTAACCACTGCACTGTACACCTGAAACTAATATAAAATAATATTGAATTTCAACTATAATTTTAAAAAGTCATGGGGATATAAAGTATAGCATAGGGAATATAGTCAATAATATTGTAATAACTATGTACAGAGTCAGATTGGTAATGGACTTATTGGGGTTATCACTTTGTGAGGTATATACATGTCCAATCACTATGTTGTTTTGTACATGTGAAACTAATATAAAAATTCAACAAAAACATAGATAGAGAATCTGGACTGGCCTATATTTATTAAAGAAATTGAATTTCTTATCATCAACCTTCCCATAAAAAACAAACAAACAAACAAACAAAAACTCCAGGCTCAATTGGTTTCACTGGGTAGCACAACCACATATTTTAAGAAGAAATCATACAGTGCTAAATAATTTTTTCCAGAAACTGGAAGAAAAAGGAATACTTCCCATTTTATGTAATGAGGCCAGTATTATTCTGATGCCTAAACCAGGCAAAGTCATTGTACGAAAAGAAAACTACAGACCAATAATCCTCATCATCTGAGATACAAATAGCCTCAATAATACATAAGCAAGTCAAATACAGGAATATATAAAAATCAGATTTCATTGTGACCAGGTGTTTGATTCAACATTTGAAGATCAATGAATATGATTTGCTAGATCAACAGATTCCTAAAAATTATGTGATCGTATCAATAAATGTATAAAAGACATCTGCTAAAATTTGTCATTGATTAATGATTTAAAAAAAAAAAAACTTTCAACAAAATAGAAATAGAAAGGGAAAGCCTCAACTTGAAAAACAGCACCTAGGAGAAACCTATAGCTAACATCATACTTAATAGTGAAAGACTGGATGCTTTTCCTGTAGGATTAGGAACAGCATTATATTGGAGACCTCACCTTTTGCAATAGGTAAGAAAGAGAAATAGAAAGCATACAGATTAGAAAAGAAGAAGCAAAATTGCTTTTATTTGCGGGTGACATGATGGTGTACATAGAAAATCTTAAGGATTAAAAAAAATCTACTAAATCTAAATTAACATGGACAAAAGATTCAAAATTGTTTACAAAAATCAATAGTATTTCTATAAACAAGGAACAAACAATTTCATTTACAACAGCATGAAAAAACATAAACTATGTAGGGATAAATTTAATAAAATATGCGTAAAACCTGTATACTGAAAACTATAAATCCTTGATGACTTAAATTTAAGGAACACCAACATAAATAAATGGAGAGATTTACCATGTTTATGAATTAGAAGATTCACTATTTGGTAAGGGGTCAATTCTATCCAAAATGATCTAGAGATTTAATGCAATCTCAATAAATTTTTAGCAGGCTTTTAAAACAGAAATTAATGAGTTTATTCTAAAATTAATATGAAACTACAAACAACTTAGTATAGCCAAAACAATTTTTAAAAAGAAGAATAACGTTAGAGGAATTATATCACTTGATTTCAAGGCTTACAGTAAAACTACAATGATCAAGACAATGTGGTATGGGTGAAAGGATAGAATAGATTCCAGAAATATACTTATACATGTATGACCATTTCTCTTTCAGCAAAAATGCAACATATATTCAAGAGAAAAGAAAAACCTTTTTTAACAAATGATGCTGGACCAACTGGACGTCTATATGAAAAAAAAACACAATCATAGATCTTTATCTTATCCCTAACTCAAAATTTAATTCAAAATAAATTTTAGACCTAAATGTAAAAGCTGTAACTATGAGAAACTTACAAAAAAAAAAAATCTAAGTGACCTTGAAGCAGGCCATGATTTTTTTAAGGCAGAAGGAGTGAAAATCATACAAGAAAAAAAAGATAAATTGAAATTTATCAAGATGAAAAACATTGGCTCTTCAAAAGACATTATTAAAGATAAAAATTTAAAAAATACAGATTGGGAGGGGAAAAGTACATCTGACAAAGAACAGTTATGCCAAATATATGAAACATTTGCAACTGAATAATAACACATCCCAATTAAGAAGTTAGACTTCTAACGCATTTGCTTCTAGCCAGTACCAGGTGTCAGAAATATTCCTAGTCAGAATTGTCAAACTTATTTCTTTGCTTCTTGGCCCTGTACAATCTTTCTCAACCTAATGGCAGCAATGAAGAGGACACCAAGCTTGTGAGGAAGGACAAACACTTAGATTTTGTTTTCTTGTTTTGCTTTATATTTTTAAGTAAGGCTGAGTCTTATTTTGCACCTTTGTAGTAGAAAAACTTCCCACTGCTTGCATTCTTGAAGCACCCAATTTTCCAATACTTTGAGACCCCCATATAATGGTACTTTATTCCTTTTCATGTCTGACTTGCTGAACAGCCACTTCTTGCCCATGCTGTTTCTTCTTTCAATAACAGGCTACACGTGGCCATTAATGACCAATATTTCTCACATTTTTTTTCAATCTCCTTCCCTGTAGCTACAATCAGTCTTGGAACTTATCACAGATGATGGCTTTACCAAATGTTTGGATGCTTAACCTCTAACTCATACCACATAGCTGCGGTTTTCTTTGTAGCAGTGCCTCCTGTCTAAGAACAATGTCTATATCATTTAAGAATGCTATAGACTGTCAAAGATAAACCCTGAAATCTCATAAACTTCATAAGTAGATTGTTTCTTGTTTATGTTGAGACGGATCTGTGGAAGGGGCAGGGTTTCTACTCTACACAGTCATTCCTGTTGTGCTCTGCTTTCTTCAGTGTGTGCACCATCTAAAGTCTCCCTGGAATTGGCATTGTGCTCCGTGCTGGGGGATGAACGGCATGCAACATGTCCGCTTACATTTCACTGCCAGTAATGGAGTTAAATGGCCACCGTTAACTTCCAAATGTCTAAAAACTAAATCTAGCTGTAGATAAAAAAAAGTTTAGCCAGTCTCTGTCCAATCATCTAATGGTCTGGTAGTAAACTAGATATTTGTTATTTAGTGATGCTCCATCGAAAACGTAGTTAAATGGAGCTGTTTGGGATCGTGCAGGAGCTAAAGCAAAGTGAGAAAAATGTCACCCTCTGATATTAAAGTCAGTGAGAGTGAGAAGGAAAATAAAAGAGCTTGGCCTCCATCCAGCGAGGATGCTTTGCCAATGTGTCAAGCGTGAATTTTTCAAATTCAATGAAAGCAAAATAGTGTATCATCAGGAAGATAAGAATGTACTATAGATTAAGCAAAAGAAAATGTCATCATAATTGTATTGTAGTATATCTTATGGTTTGATGACTGTTTAAAAAAGGAGATTAAAGGGTAAAAGTGTCAGTGTTTAGATAGTACTAAAAAAGGCAGTGAGAAGCTGACTATTTCTGGTGGGTACAAATGTTCTAATCACTTTTTTAAAAAAAGTTTTCTGTAGTTAAAAAAGGATGGTTCTCTGAACTTTATCACTACCTGGGACAACATTCTTCAGGTCCATTTTGCTGTAACTTTCGTCTCACTGGAATTCTTATTACTACTTTTAATAGCTATTTGGACCAGGACTTACTGAATATTTATCATATGCCAGTCACTACTCTGTGCTCTTGGAACCACTCTCAGGTTACCATTTCACTGAAGAAGGAACTGAGTCATGTTGATGAAATGACATTACAAACTCACAGTTGGATGTGAATGCAGATTTATGTGATGACGAATCCCTTGATCTCAGCTAATACACTGTCCCGCCTCTCCTGGGAAATACATACTACTTACCGGCATGGGGAGTCCCGGGATAGTGGAAAGTGATATTTTCAATGTGAAAGAAAGAGATTTACCTTCTAGTGCGAGTCTTGATGGTTTTTGGAGTATACCCTCTATCTTTTAAGGTGGAAAAAAAAGAAAAAAATTAAAACCCCAGTGTTATGCATCCACTGATGGTATAATTTCTGTTGTTATTAATAGGATGCTTAAACATCTCCTAAATACTAGACGTAACTCTTCATTTTGTGGAAGAAACATCCCACAGATGGTCTCAATATTACTTTGTCTGCTGCCGAGATCTGACATCATCAGTTGCGAGGGTACAATAGAAATAAATCACTGAGCTGGTTTTCTGTAGCTTAAGGTAGAATGATTAATTCTATCAGGACCACAAAACATTAGGACTAATTTGAATGAAATCAGCAACACTCACATAAATCTGGTCTTGAGCATCTCATTTTACTCAAATATGAAAATTTTTATTACCCCCATGACAAACTCTGTCTTCTATCCTGATGTTCTCGTAGGGTTGTTCTTGACAGACCAAGTATCAAAATCGGTAGCAGATAAATCTGCATAAACAAATTTCACTACTCCAATATTCTGAAATTTAATGGACTGTGTGGTCTATTATTGTTCTCTTTAAATATGACTAATATTTATTCCATTGCTGTTTTTACAGAACTCATAGAGTCTTATTCTGTTTGGACTTGACAATTTGATCAGTGTGCTGTCTCCCTCTTCCTGTTGAGATTAATGTATCTTGACCATCCTATGAATGAACTTATATATCAGGATTTGACTTTTGTAATACCTTGTAAAACTGTATGATATGTCAAAAAATATAAGTGGAAGGATGAAAGTTGAGAAATCAGTTGGCCAAGTAAATAATTGACATTTCTGCTTTATTTTATTTCTTCCCTGTTACAGATTTAAATATAGAATTTTTATAGTTATACCTGGAAACAAAGCCTATTTATTCAACCACTCCTCTACCATATTCTACTTATCTGGAATATAAGTACATTTCCAGCACGGCAAGCAGAAATGTTGACAAAGCAAACAACTAGAGTATAAATTATAGCCTTTAATCAGACAGTTTTGCTAAATGACCACTTTTAAACCTCTACTATTTTTATTCTGTTCTTCTCTCAGGTGAATGCTTGTGCAATCATATGTCTATATCCTTCTTTTGTAAAACAGCTTACACGTAAAAATAAAAAATGCTGCACAAATTATTCGTTCACGTTTAATCATATTTAAAACCAATTTAGACTACCTTGGACATCAGGGAAATTGAGTGATTTATATTACTCCATAGCAACCCCACATTAAAGAAAGTATTGAACTGAGAGGAATACCAATAACCTCACCTACGCAGTGGGGAATCCTACAAAAACTCCAGAAACATGAGCTGATATTTTAGTAACTATAACAATGTTATCAAATGCAAACATGCCAGGCTTTCTTTTCCAAAGTGAGTCTATAAACACTGGGATTTCCTATCTAAAGCTGTTTTCATTGGACAGAACTTTAATGGGGTGAAAGATTTAAACAGTAAGAAGCAAGGCAGAATAGGGGTGTGAAGTCTCAATATCACATCCTCTGTTTTTCTTTTCTTACTGTGGTGACATTTTATGACATAGTGACTCACTTGGCCTCTTCTTGCCTCAGTTTACAAACCAAACCTGTAAGATAATAGTGTGGTGATTTTGAATTATGTCTTTGTTAGTTTTTGAAATTCACTCCTAGAGGCCAAGTATGAAAAAAGCCATAATAAATGAGAGGTGCATTTGTTGTTATTGTTGTCTGCTTGTATTTACAAGAAACCTTTAGAAAAGGCAAAACTATGGAGACTGAAATCACCTTAGGGGTTGCCTGGGGCTGGGGGTGGGAGCAGGAATTAGTACTAAAGGGAGGAGGGAACTTTCTGAGGAAACGGAAGTATGCTCAGATAGGATTGTGGTGATGGTTGTACTGCACAGATGCATATATGTACTGAAAGCCCCTGAAAGCCACTGAACTCTATACTAACAGTGGTATCTAAATCATACTTCAGCAAAGAGGTAATCCTCCTGTGACTCCTACTTTCCTCAGAGTAAAGGCCACGTCTTCATCATGGCCCCCAAGGCCTGGCATGACTTGGCTACATCCCTGCCTCATCCCTTACTGACTAACTGGAGCTACACTTGCCTTCTCTCTGTTCCTTCACCAATACCAGGTATCTCCCACCTCAAGCCCTTTCTACTGGCTGTTCCCTTTACCTGGAACACTGTTCTCCCATGTATTGACGGGACTCCCTCTCTCACATCCTTCAGGTCTTTGTTCAGATGTGGTCTCCTCTGAGAAGCCTTCCCAGATCACCCTACTTAAATTACAACCCTCCAACCCATCCCCCCTTGCTTCTTATTCCCCTTTCCAGTTTTATTTCATGCCACGACACTGTCATCTGACCCGCTACATATTTTTCTTATTTACCTTGTTCACTGTTTGTTTCTGTCCAGAATCTCCCCACTCAACCCCACCCCACCCCAGTCTTCAACTAGAATAAAGCTCCAAGAGGGCTGGGCCTATTGTTTCACAGCCGTATCCCCAGAATTCACACAGGATCTAGCATGTAGCAAGGCCTCTACACACATTCGCTGAAGAAATGAATGGAGAAACTGCGGGCCCTGTGTCTGAGCCTCTGGCAAAAAAGAGAACCACTGGCCGGGACACAAAGCTGGGCCAGGGGTCCACCTGCTCTGTGCTAGGCCCCATGGGTCGGGGGAGGGCAGTGGTGGCTATGGACACAGCAGTGACTCAGTCTTCTTGCTGTTGGACCAGCACGTCTAATCTCACACACAATCCCCAGAGACATCTGCTAAGGGACCTGAGGGCTGAGAAGTGGCTGAGCCCCTCAGGGCTGGAAAGGGCCCAGGAGGAAGCCAGGCTTTCCAGCTCATCCTCACTGACTGCCAGGACCCACGACTGGCATCAGGGACTTCCACCTCAGCCTCCATTTCAAGATCCATTCATTTCACAGACACCAAGCCCTTGCACTGTGCTTGGCCCTGAGCTGAGCAGTGCTGGGGACACAGTGGTGATGAGGACACAGTGGTGATAAAGACTGCCCTTTGGCAGCCCCCAGTCCAGTGGAGAAGACAGACAAACTGGTTTCCAGACGATGACAATCCTGAGTGGGTAGGGCTGGGTCAGGGGAACCTGGACGGCTGTAGGGACCTAGACATGACACCTGGCCCAGTCTGAAAGGGTCAGAGAGGGCTTCCCAGAGGAGAGGACGTCTGAGATCTGCAGGACTCGTAAGGATCCACTTGGTGAAGAGGCTGTATGAGTAAAGCACACTCCTGGAAATAAAAGAGGCTCAGAGTGGCTGATCAACCTCTAGACCAGTGGTTCTCAAGCAGGGGTGTTTCCCCTCCTCCTGCTTCACCCCTAGTGTTTATTTCGCAATGTCTGGAGACTTTTTTGATTCTCACAACTGGGGAGAGGTAGGTGTGTGACTGACATCTAGTACATAGAGGCCAGGAATGCTGCCACACACGCGGGGATGCACAGAACAGCCCCCCATGACAAGAATTAGCCAACCCAAAGGCCAACAGTGCCAAGGCTGAGAAATCCATGTCCAGTCTGAAGAAGAGTCATGTCATGCAAGGCCAAGGGATAAGGCTTGAAAGCTTTTAAGCAAAAATGAAATGAGAGAAGATCTGGTTGTGTCTGGAAGCTCAGGACAATCAGGTCAGCCTGAACCCTAATCTCTCTGACCCCAACCCCTCACCCAGTAATCCACAGAAATTCAAAGGGGGAAAGACTTCCTTTCAGCAAGACTGGGAAGCCCCTGAAGACCGGCCCTGAGTCTTCATTCCAGCACTAATTCAAAACTTGGCCAGGCTCAGATTGGGATGGTGATAAGATTCAGGTGTATTGGGTGTTACCACACTGATCTCATCCTGGTGGTCTCCCCAGGTGACATGATTTGCTCCTCTGCTCAGCTCCCTCAGTCCCTGGCAGAGACTTTTGTCACCACCCTAGTCTTCTAGAATGATAACTCTGTTTACACATCAGTCTCCTCTCCCGCTCCACTGAAGGATGGAGCCATCTTTGTGGCCCATCCCAGGGTTGGTCCTCCTGGTTCAACTGTTCCATTGACCACTGAGAAATTAAGCCCCACAGAGGGAAAGGACTTGCCCAAGGTCACACAGAGTCAGCTTCTCCCTCCCCTCACGAATCCTCTCCCCTGTGCTTTCTCCAACATGGCAGCGACATCCCAGGGAGTGGGTCCACAGCACCTGAAATCACTCCATTGATTCCCCCAAAGGCTGAAAGGTGGCTACCTGAACTGCCTGGTATGCTCTATAGCCTCAGTGCAGTTGAGGTAATGGGTCCGAAGTCATCAGCACCTGGACTAATTCCCCATAAGACCAGTTTATGTTAAAAGCACACCCATCCCAGACCTGACCACCCTCTGTCAGCAATGTCTAGTAACTTCCCCAAAGGATGGATCCCAAACCTAACCTGAGTGATTTTCTGCAAGAACTTTACCTTAATCTCACTTTTCCTGGGATTCCCACATGTAAAATGGGTCTGTGGGCCTCCACAGCTGTGCCCTGACTCACGATAATTAGCTGCCTTCCCCAGAGCTAGAAAACTGCCCATTAATTAGGGCACCATACACACTAAGTGAGAGCCTGAACGCCAGACCTCTGTAAGAATGGTCTTGGAACCTGCAATTTTTGAGTAGAGGATGCCTGTGTACAAGTCTGTCCCCCATATGCCACTGTCTCCTCAGCTCAGCGAAGAGCCTGGTGGTCACCGGCACGAGTGTGCAGGGGACCCAGTGCACAAAACCCTGCTTCTGGCACTGTCAGGCCTTTTGGGTATCCAAGGTACCTCTGGGTAAGTCACCCCACTGCATGAGATTCCCTGTAAAGGGGCACAACACACACTGTGGGAAGCCCCTCAGTGGGGAAGAACCCCTCAGGCCCACCTCTGTCTTTGCATCTGACCAAAGCTGCCTCCCAGGCCACCTCCTGCCCTGACTTCTGGGTTTTTCAATATATTTTAATTAACCTGAGACAGTCACTGTACTTTGAAACATTGAAGTGTGGTGTGCATTGCTGATGTAATGTTTCAGATTTCTCCTAAAATCATTAGAAAACCACGCAGAAGGATAAATCTCAGGATTATGATATTAGAAATTAATTTTCCCAGTTGGACAATTTTCCGTATTATCTGCCATTGAATTTCGAAAAATAATCCACCTTAAAAATAAAGTTGTTTTACCTTTTATTAAAATTGTGAGGTGTCATTCATTAAAAATAAATCATCCCCTCAAAACTTAAAAGTAAAATGACTCCTTCAGTAATAGATTGAGTAATAGGCAACTTTTCAGAGGGTCTTAGCCAGTATCCTAGTCTAAAATATAACTTTCTCTCTGTTATCTACTATTAAAAAAACACTTAATAAATTAATTCTCGACGTCATCAAAATAGCAGTGTAAGGTGAGCCTCTGTAAATCTTCCCTGGAATTTACAACTACTTGAACAACTATAACTCCACAAAGGACTCCCTGCACAGCAGATGGGCAAGACGAAGAGGCCCACTACTGCATTCACCTAAAGGTGGACAAATCGCACGAGCAGAGGAGGAGGGAAGAGAGAAGTGCGGAGACGGAGCCGGGTGGGCACAGGACGCAGACCTAGCTTAGTGCTCTGAGCTCACTGCATCCCGGAACTACCGCAGCTGTGGGAGAGGGAAGAAATCGGACTGCTAGGGCTCCGCTTATGGCCCACAGGGCTGAGGAGACAGCATATGACACAGCTGAAGCCAACGCTCATGGCAGAGACCTCGGAGAAAAGACTGAGGGAAGAAGGCTGAAAATGGTGGTTTAAGCTCTCACTGCCAAGCAAAGAACGGAAGTCTTAGGCACTGAGACTAGCCGCCCCCTCCCTACCGTCCCAGAGCTCGCCCCGCCCCCACCTGCCCGGTGCTAGAAGCGGAACAGTAGTGGTGTCAGATCAAAAGAACAGAATATTTGCTGTTCTGAGAACTGTGGACCACAGACACAGATTCGCAGCCCAACTAGTTCCAGCAGAGGAGAGGGAGCTGTGGAAGCAGGACCGGCTGTGGTGGTGGTCAGCACATTTGCTCTGGGCCTATTCTCACAACTCACCCCGCCCGTGTCCCCACCTATCTGGGTGGATGCCTGCAGGAGTAAACAGAACTGCTGAAACACACGGGCTCTGAATCTGATGCAGGAAGAGCTTTGGAACTTCAAAAGCTCTCTGCATACCCACACGGACACTGTGCCTTGTGACCCAGGTGAACTATTAACAGAGGAGAAGCCCGTCTCCCAGGGAATCCCCCCCCATTGTGTGAGAAGCTGGAATAGTGCGGAGAAAACATAGCTCTACCGTGTGAGAGAGGAAAAAAAGGCTGCAGTCAGAGAGAAAATAAAACATTCTACCAACAAGTACTGGAAAACAAAAAAAAGACCTCTTCCTATCAGCCTGTCGCAGAAGCCACTCCTGTAGATGTCTAGGAAGAGAAATAATAAATCAGTAATTGCCATGAATAACCAAAGCAACAAGACAGCTCAGAAAGAAAGTGAGAAGTCTCCAGAAAAGGAACTTAAAGATATGGAAATATGTGACTTAAATGACAGAGAATTCAAGATGGCAGTTCTGAAAAAACTCAATGAGATGCAAGAAAACACAGAAAGGCAGTTTAATGAACTCAGAAACACAATCAAAGAACAACATGAGCATTTTACGAAAGAGATTGAAATTTTAAAAAGAGAACCAAATAGAATTTCTGGAGATTAAGAACTCAATAGAAGAAATTAAGAATGAAATAACCAGCCTAGGTAGTAGAGTTGACCAGATGGAGGAAAGGATCAGTGACATCAAAGATAGAAACCTGGAAATGACACAAATGGAAGAAGAAAGAGACTTGAGACTTAAAATAAATGAAAGAACTCTACAAGAACTTTCTGACTCAGAAAGAGCAATATAAGAATAATGGGCATACCAGAAGAAGAAAGAGAGAAGGGAACAGAGAACATATTCAAACAAATTGTCGATGAGAACTTCCTAGACTTGTGGACAGAACTGGATCCAAGAAGCAAATAGAACACCTAATTACCTCAATCCCAACAGGCCTTCGCCAAGGCACATTGTATTCAAGCTGTTCTAAAATCAACGACAAAGAAAGAATCCTCAAGGCAGCCAGGGAAAAGAAGACGGTAACCTACAAAGGAAAGCCCATTAGATTATCATCAGATTTTTCAGCAGGAACTCTACAAGCCAGGAGGGAGTGGAAGCAAATATTCAAACTATTGAAAGAGAGAAATTATGAGCCGAGAATAATGTATCCAGCAAAGATATCCTTTAGATATGAAGGAGGAATTCCAGACATACAGAAGCTGAGGGAATTTTCTAACACACAACCTGCACTACAAGAAATACTAAAGGAGGCTATTCGACCACCATCAACAGGGACAATTTGTGGCAACCAAAACAAAAAGGGAGAGAGTAAAGGCCTGAACCAGAATATGGGAATGGAGACAAGAAGCGTGCTGAAGAAAATGGAATACTCTAAATTCTTTTACATAAACTTAAGGGTAACCACTCAAAAAATATCCAGAACTGAAATATATACTGTAATAAAAGAAGAAAAGGAGGGAAACATCATAGAATACCACCACACAGAAATAATATACAACAACAAGAAACAATGGAGACAAAGCCTTACCAGAAAACTAAAGATAAAATGACAGGAAATCCTCACATATCAATAGTCACCCTAAATGTAAATGGACTGAACTCACCAATAAAAAGGCACAGAGTAGCAGATTGGATAAAAAAACTAAACCCAACCATATGCTGTCTCCAAGAGACACATCTCAGCTACAAGGACAAGCATAGACTCAAAGTGAAAGGGTGGAAATTGACACTCCAATTAAATGGTATCCAGAGAAAATCAGGTGTAGTCATACTGATATCAGATGAAACAGACTTCAGGGTGAAAAGGGTAGCAAGAGACAAAGATGGACATTTCATAATGGTAAAGGGGACTATACAGCAAGAAGACATAACAGTCATCAATGTTTATGCCCCCAATCAGGGAGCACTGAAATATACCAAGCGACTACTAACAGAACTAAAGGGAGAAATTGACCAAAACACAATTATACTAGGGGAATTAAATACGTCATTGACAGCTGTGGATAGATCATCCAAACAGAAAATAAATAACGAAATAGCAGCCCTAAATGACACATTAGATGAAATGGACATAATTGACATATATAGAGTACTTCATCTTAAAACATCAGTGTACAGTTTTCTAGTGTACCTGGAACATTCTCAAGGATAGGCCATATATTGGGACATAAAATCAGCCTCAGCAAATTTAAGAAGATTTAAATCATACCAAGCATAGTCTCTGATCACAAGGCTTTGAAATTGGATATCAACTGCAAAAAGAGAGCAGGAAAAAACACAAATACATGGAGATTAAACAACATACTTTTAAAGAACGACCGGGTCAAAGAAGAAATTAGAGGAGAGATCAAAAGATACATAGAAACAAATGACAATGAAAATACATCCTACCAAAATTTTTGGGTAGCAGCGAAAGTAGTTTTAAGAGGGAAATTTATATCATTACAGGCCTATATCAAGAAATAAGAAAAATCCCAAATAAATAACCTCACGTTACACCTTAAAGAACTAGAAAAAGAAGAACAAATGAAACTCAAGGTCAGCAGAACAAAGGAAATAACAAATATCAGAGCAGAACTAAATGAAATAGAGAACAAAAAGACAATAGAAAAAATTAATGTGACAAAGAGCTGGTTCTTTGAAAAGATTAACAAAATTGACAAACCCTTGGCTAGACTCACTAAGATAAAAAGAGAGAAGACACTAATTAACAAAATCAGAAATGAAAAAGGGGAAGTTATCACGGACACAACAGAAATACAAAGGATCATCCAAGAATACTATGAAGAACTATATGCCACCAAATTCAATAACCTAGAAGAAATGGACAAGTTCTTAGAAACATATAGCCTTCCTAGGCTAAACCATGAAGAACTGGAAAATCTAATCAGACCAATCACCAGTAATGAAATTGAATCAGTCATTCCAAACCTTCCCAAAAGCAAAAGTCCTGGACCAGATGGCTTCACTAGTGAATTCTACCAAACCTTCAAAGAGGATCTAATACCAATCCTGCTCAAACTCTTCCAAAAAATTGAAGAAGAGACAATACTCCCTAACTCATTTTATGAGGCCAACATTACCCTGATACCAATACCTGGTAAGGACAACACAAAAAAAGAAAACTACAGACCAATATCTCTGATGAATACAGATGCAAAATTTCTAAACAAAATTCTAGCAAATTGAATACAACAATGCATTAAAAAGATTATTCATCATGACCAAGTGGGGTTCATCCCTGGGGCACAAGGATGGTTCAACATCCACAAATCCATCAATGTGATACATCACATAAACAAAATAAAGGACAAAAATCATATGATTATATAAATCGATGCAGAAAAAGCATTTGACAAGATACATCATCCATTTATGATTAAAACACTTAATAAAATTGGTGTAGAAGGAAAATACCTTAACATAATAAAGGCCATATATGACAAACCCTCAGCTAATCTCATAATTAACGGTGAAAAACTGAAGCCCTTTGTTCTACATTCAGGAACACAACAGGGCTATCCCCTATCACCTCTGCTTTTCAAGATAGTGTTGGAAGTCCTTGCCAGAGCAATCAGGCAAGAGAAAGAAATAAAAAGCATCCAAATTGGGAATGAAGAAGTTAAATTGTCACTCTTTGCAGATGACAGGATGTTATATATAGAAAACCCTAAAGACTCCACCAAAAAGCTATTAGAAACAATCAACGAATACAGTAAAGTTGCTGGCTACAAAATCAACGTACAAAAGTCCATTGCATTCCTATATACTAACAATGAAATCTCGGAAAAAGAAATACAAAAAACAATTCCTTTTGCAATTGCAGCAAAAAGAATAAAATACCTAGGAATAAACTTAACCAAGGATGTGAAAGACCTATATGCTGAAAACTATAAGACATTTAAAAAAGAAATTGAAGAAGACACAAAGAAATGGAAAGACATTCCATGCTCATGGATTGGAAGAATCAACATAGTTAAAATGGCCATATTACCCAAAGCAATATACAGATTTAATGCAATCCCCATCAAAATCCCAATGGCATTTTTTAAAGAAATAGAACAAAAAAATCACCAGATTTGTTTGGAACAACAAAAGACCCCGAATAGCCAAAGCAATCTTAAGAAAAAAGAACAATGCTGGAGGTATCACACCCCCTGACTTTAGCTTGTACTACAAGGCTACAATAATCAAAACAGCATGGTATTGGCAGAAAAACAGACACGTAGACCAATGGAATAGAATTGAGAATCCAGAAATAAAACCACATAAATATGGACACATAATTTTTGACAAAGAAACAAAAAACATACAATGGAGAAAAGACAGCCTCTTCAATAAATGGTGCTGGGAGAATTGGATGGCCACGTGCAAAAGAATGAAACTGGACTGCTATCTGTCACCATGTACCAAAATTAATTCAAAATGGATCAAAGACTTAAGCATAAGACCTGACACAATAAACTGCGTAGAAGAAAACATAGGTACTAAACTTATGGACCTTGGGTTCAAAGAGCATTTTATGAATTTGACTCCAAAGGCAAGGGAAGTAAAAGCTAAAATAAACGAATAGGACTATATGAAACTTAAAAGCTTCTGCACAGCAAAAGAAACCATCGACAAAATAAAGAAGCAACCAACTGAATGGGAGAAGATTTTTGCAAACAGTGCCTCTGATAAGGGGCTAATATCCAAAATATACAAGGAACTCATGAAACTCAACAATGAAAAAACAAACAACCCAATTGAAAAATGGGCAGACGACCTGAAGAGACATTTCTCCAAAGAGGACATACAAATGGCAAATAGACATATGAAAAAATGTTCAACATCACTAATCATCAGAGAAATGCAAATAAAAACCACAATGAGATATCACTTCACCCCAGTCAGAATGGCTATCATCAACAAGACAAATAGTAACAAGTGTTGGAGAGGCTGTGGAGAAAAAGAAACCCTCATGTACTGTTGGTGGGAATGCAGACTGGTGCAGCTGCTATGGAAGGCAGTGTGGAGGTTCCTCAAAAAATTACGAATAGAATTACCATATGACCCAGCATTCCCTCTCCTGGGTATTTACCCAAAAAAATCTGAAAAGATTTATACATAAAGACACGTGTGCTCCAATGTTCATTGCAGCTTTGTTTACGGTGGCCAAGACATGGAAACAACCAAAATGTCCTTCGATAGATGAATGGGTAAAGAAGTTGTGGTATATATACATAATGGAATACTGTTTGGCGGTGAGACAAGATGATATAGGAACATTTGTGACAACATGGATGGATCTTGAGAGTATAATGCTAAGCGAAATAAGTCAGACAGAAAAAGCAGAGAACCATATGATTTCACTGATATGTGGTATATAAACCAAAAACAACAAAAGAACAAGACAAACAAATGAGAAACAAGAACTCATAGACACAGACAATAGTTTAGTGGTTATCAGAGGGTAAAGGGGGTGGCGGGTGGGAGATGAGGGTAAGGGGGATCCAATATATGGTGATGGAAGGAGAACTGACTCTGGGTGGAACACACAATGGGATTTATAGATGATGTAATACAGAATTGTACACCTGAAATCTATGTAATTTTACTAACAATTGTCACCCCAATAAATTCAAAAAAAAAGAATAAAGAATTTATCAGGTAGAGAAAAAAAAAATTAATCCTCATTTGAGTCTTACACTGTTCCACAAAAAGTCAGGCAGGGTGGACATCATTTTTCTCATTTGAAAAACCAAGAAATTGAAGTTCACGAAGTTGTTCGTGTCCACACAACTCAATGATGGAGCTATGACTACAATCTAGCATTCTAATCTTCAGGTGTTAATACAAGAAAAATGGTTAAATTAAGATCTTGAGTTCTGCGGTCAGAAGAAAATGGGTTAAAATACTGGCTGTGTCATTTCCCTGCTAGCGGGCACTGGGAAATTTACTTAAGCTCTTCATCGCTCGGTTTCCTTATATTTAAAATAGGGATAATAATAGCGTCCTCCTCATAGTATGAGTATAAGAATTAAATACCTATACAAAGTACTGAATGTAGTGCCTGGCTTATAATAAGCACTCAAGAAATGTTTGCTAATATAATCAGCCTTATCCTTTCTGTGCTATGGAGGCAGCCTAGAAAAGTGGTACAAGCTTGGCTTTGAAATCAGACAGATGGTTTCTGATTGCTGTCTTATCACATGACCTTTACATGAATTACTTACCTGTAACCTCTTCCGGCCAGTTTTGTCTATGTAAAACATTGATACTGCGATGATTGAAGTCCTGATCTATAGATGGAGATGCTTAATAAATGTTTAATTTTTTTTAGTTCACCTTGCACTTTCTGTAAAGAAAGTTTATTTACTAAGTACTTTCCTTTATACCATGCATTTTGTCCCTTGTTTGTGTAAGCCATCTTATTCAAGAATGTATTACCAGCACCGAGTATAATGCCTACATCTTATCAGGTGTCCAACTAGTATGAACTATTCGTTACTTATCATGGAAGGGAAAAGTCTATGCAGCTTAGGATGACCAGAGAAGTCATGAAGGAGATAGGTGATCTTGAATACTGTTTGGAAAAGGTGTTCACTGCATAAGAATAGAGAATGATATTTAGGAGACCTGCTCGTGGTGATCAGCAGCCCAGAAAACCTAAACTTCAAATTTGGGAAAGAGAGATGATCCTTGTAGAAGTTCTAGAGACGATATTCTTCAAATCTTACATAGGAGATGTTTCGTGTTCTAAGGCAGAATTGATCTGTCTCCTGGAAGGGAGCACAAGGAAAAGCGAGTGTAGCATGGTGGTTTGGGAAATGAAAAAGACAAGTAAAAGTTATCTTTTCCACCTTTTGAAAGTAGTGGCAGAACGGTTTGTTAGGCTGTGTTCACAATTCTGATTCAATAAAATCAGTTTCTCTTCCACATATCTTCCTTTGATTTTAACTTTTCTATTTGGATGGGAATGACGTTCTACACGTGTATTAAAAAAAACAAAAACAAAGCTTTGGAAACTTTGCTAACTTATAACAACAGGTTACAACATTGTAAGCAGAGAAAGTCTTTTCAATAATAGGAAAAAGTGCAGAGGCATTGCTGCTTTCATAGAGTGGTATATTGTCACTGGAGATAATGACAGGTTGGGCTTGTAGTTGACGTGGTGGGAAATGGTGGCAGAAATTTCACTGAGTTTTCTTCTCCACAGCACTCCTTGACTGTACAGGTGCTCAGTTATCTCACTGTCAATGGAAGGCTGTGTGTGTGGCTGGAGTTAAAAGTGCTAAGGAGATGGAAACTGGTTCTATAGTTTAATATTCTGGAACTGATTCACATTTTCCATCTTTACCTTTGTCCCAGGCCAGTGACCAGTACTCTTTGCTGGATTGCTACAACAGCATAATAACGAGTCTTCCTTGCCCCTTGGCTGACCTCCTTCCAATCTATTTTCACACAACATTCAGAGTGATTTTCCAAAAATGCAAGTCTCTTCATGTCAGTTATCTTCCTAAATCCATTAAATAGCTCCCCAAAATCTTTACAATGGTTTCAAAGTTTCTTTATGATTTTTCCATGCTTACCTTTATATTCTCATTTCTCTCCACTCATCAGTTTTCAGTTGATGCTGTAATCACATCAACTACTTTATTTAGTTTAAGAATCTTTTTACTGCACAATACACAGAAAATTATAATACATTCATGGCACACTGGGATAAACCAACAGTTTGCTTACGTCTAGGGGCAATTAGCCTGATATCTCAATTAGCCCATGGACCCTCAGAAGGTGAGGGGAATCAAGATTTAAACAATCTGTAACTCTTTCACAGCAAAGCAACATACCATGATTCCACAAAAATAAGACCTAGCCGGACCATCAGCTCTAATGCATCTTTTGGAGCAAAAATTAATATAAGACCCGGTATTATATTATATTATATTATATTATATTATATTATATTATATTATATTATATTATATTATAGACCGTGTCTTATAGTAAAATAAGACTGGGTCTTATATTAATTTTTGCTCCAAAAGACGCATTAGAGCTGATGGTCCAGCTAGGTCTTATTTTCGCGGAAACAGGGTAGTTAGGGCACATTAGCTTGAGAACTCTGTCTAACATACCAGATGCTGAAAATTAGATTATCACACCAATGCCATGACCTCCACTGTCCCTCTCTAGCCACCATAATAACCATTACCAAAACTCCTCTATCGGACAAATTAATCCTTCATGTCCCAATTTAGAGGTCACTTCCACTGAAGAATGTCGTGTTGTGGAATTAACCCCTGGCCATTCACAAAAGGTGAAAGCATTCACAGACTCCACAATGGAAGTTTTTATTAAAGTTAGGGCAGAGAGAGCATGGCCATGGCAGTGTCCAAAGATGATGGCTGCCTCGAGTAGTAAGGGGAGAAACACCAGCGGGGAGAGGAGGTCACAGGACAGAGTCCAGAGTTTGAGAGTGGACAGCTGCACTTCACTGTAGGTTAGCTTTTTCTTATATAGGAAAGGGGGAGTTGGTCAGACAGATTTGGGGGCTGACATCCTTCCTGGGGTCTGGTCTGTTTGAAGACGATGTTATCTCCGGACTCTGGACTTGGACTCGGCCACAGTGGCCTGAGACTTTAATGCGTCACCAGTAAAACCTGTAAGGGAGTTGTAAATTGGATTCCAGTGTTGGGGCCCCGGAGGATTAAGAAGTTGCTCTTTCCCAGGTTTGGATGTTGTTAATTAACGAGGTATGGGTAGCCTTGAGAAAGGGAGGAAACAGTTCTTCAGTTACTCAGTGAGGGGAGAAACAGAAAACAGATGAATATCAGGATGGATCAAACTGCAAACAAACTAAGTCTAATTACAGTTGGCTAGATAGCAAGCTATGTGGTGAGTCAAACTGCAAACTCAGTAAATCTAACTGTGTTATTGATTCCCTGAATTTCACTCTTACAAAGAAGCCTTCACTTATCCTTCATGTCTGGGTCACACATTTTCCTGTGTGCTCCAAATAGCAGCTTGTAACACCCCTTCCATAGTGTTACCATAGGCAGAAAGAATAGGGCTGCGGGGAGAGAGGCGGAGGAAGGCAAGGAGAAAGGGCAGGAAAACAAAGGAGGGAAGACATAAGATCATCCTTAAGAAAAAGAAAAAGTACAGCAACCAGACCAGCCAGAACTAGATTTCGGTGGCCAAGAGCAGATCCAGGATGCCATCTTGTTCCTCAAGGTGAACTTTAACTAATTATAATGGATTAAAATATTAGCATTGTGGTTAGGGAAAATCTCCACCCCCTGTGCCGCCATGACAGTTTTGACAAGAGCCAAATAAGGACAAAAATCCCTTCTCCTGCCAGAAAGAAGTGGTCAGCAAGGACCTGCCTAGGCACACCTATAACACCATCCTGAAGTCTTGAATATTTCACACCAGCATTTTAGAAGTAACAAATTCCTAAGCCTCTTTGTTTTTTGGAGCAGTTCTCTTCACTGGGCCTACCTGCTCCCACCACCTTGGGAGTGCACTGTCCTCTTTCTTTCAATAAATTCACCGCTTGCTGGGCTTATTCATTGTATCCTTGAATTCTCTCCTCTGACAATACCAAGAACCCATTTTTCAGTAACAGTAGTCTATATAAAATCATACCCCTGAGGGAATTTTCCACATATATTGATAAGACAATAGTATATAAATGCCTAGGAACTAGTGGGGATATAGAAAAATCTGCAGAGGGCTTCTAAGAATCCAATACTCATAAAATTTGCTTTCAGTAGTGCCTAAAAATTCTGACCATATTGTTATTTCCTATACATAATTAGGTAGATTCTTTATTGACATAATAAAACAAACACTTTTTACATAATAAACCAATTCCCTTTTTAGCTAATGCAATTGCCTACCTTAGGTACCAATATAAACTAGCAAGATAATTGTTTTTCTAAAATAAGGACGATGTAGCTCTGGATACACCTGGCTTTAGCAGCAGTGCCAGAGTAAATCTAACTAAATGGTAGATATTTAAAATGTGGGGTCATTTTTTTGGGAAATATTTAAATGCTCTCAAGCAACAGAATGTATATATAAAAATGTACATTTCACTATATCTTTCAGAAACAAATAAATCTTCAATGCATGATCAGTTTATCCTTTTGTGTTCCTCACTCAAATCTATTTCAAACTGTGTGAATAATTGGTAATTAACTTGACATTTTAACATCTCTATTCTTGGAATTAACATGGTTCTACTAACTCCAAGGGGCTTTTTAAAGATAAACTCAGTTTATTTAACATTTAACATCCTGTTACAGCTTTGGGATTGATAGTATATATACACACATAAATTAATCCCTGTTCTTACTTTAAACTAGTATATCTGGTTTTGAACTGCCACCTATTTTTAAACAAAACTTTTACATGAGAGGAACATATCAGATATGAGAAAAGTGGTTACAGGAATTTAGGATTGTAAAATAAATTTTTCCAAATAGGATATTTTGGGGATTTCTACTAATAAAAATCAGAAATGCCTTATTAGTTGACTTACTCATTACACAAAGAATGTCAAAGGGAAATTTAGGAAAATTTGTTAGGTATGAAATTAAAGCCAGTTGAGTAGCATTGAAATCTATTGTTATAATATCAAGAATTTGGTTTGTTATCCTTGAAAGAAGAGGGGACTGACCAGATGACATTTTGATGTTCTCCCAAAGTTGAATTCTTGCTGTTCATCTGCCTTTAGCGTTCTTTTCCATCCACCTATCCCCTTTCCACTCTTTTTTCCGTCTTTTTTGGCTCTTTCTCCTTAGTTGCCAACATATTTAAATGACCCAATCATCAAGTAACAACAACAACAAGCAAACAAATATTTCTTCACCCTATTTTTGTCCTGTGGCCACCAGCCTATGTCCCTTTCATTCTCAAACTCATTTAAATGGCAACATTTCCTAGTCACATATTTCTTCAACTTCTATTTACTTTTCCACACTACAGTCTGCCTTTTACCTATCTTTCTGCTGAAACTATGTTCAGTAATGTAACTGACAACCTTTATTACCAGGGAATTTATCTCAATCTCCCTTGTGTTCTCAGCATCAGTCGATACTACTGATCAGATCTCTTCTTGACTCATTAGTCCGGAAATGGTAAAAACAAGCCAATGCATCTGGGTTCAGACATATTCAGGAGAGGAGGTAGGATAAACAGTTGCTCGCAAAACAGCACACTCAGCTGGACCAGGGACTGCAAGGCAATCGCTCCTTAGTGCAGCAGCAGCAACAGGCAACAGCCATCTTCTCATTCTCAAACTAGTCTCACGTTTTCAAAGGAGAGAACTGAAAAAAAGGAAAAAGCAAAAAGGAGAACTTGACAGAGGGGAAGGAACTGAGAACACTGAGCCGTGATGTGTGATTTGTGGGGTTATTCCTTCTTCTATTTATAAGACTAGACTCTGAGCCAAGGGTGCGTTCATACTCCAATGGAATGTCACTGGTCAACAAAGGAAGCCCCTATGGTAGCCATCACAAAATCATAGATGTCGTCTAGCAACTATATTCTCTGTGGCTGATGGCATTTGAATTATCTTCTTTGGTAAACTTACTCCCACTGCTGAAGACCTCCTTCTGTTCAAGAATCTCCTACGATGTATTCAGGCCTGCATACGTTTTGATTTCTCATGTAAGCATTTGCTGTAAGTTGGAGAACTTAGTGTTGCATTTGAGACATATTCTAATGATTGCAAACTCTTTCTCCTGGTACTCTTATTTATTCCTTCCAACTTTCCCTTAATTATTCCTTATTTTCCTGCCCATTAAATGTTTGTGTTTTTCTCAAAGCCCCACTTATTTTTTATTTTCTTCTTACATTAGTATGGTCGATCTAGGTAATCTTATTCTTTTTATTCTGAATCTATAGATTCATCTCAAGCTTATCTTCCAAACTTCAGGCCCATAGAGCCTACTATTGAACATATCTACCTGCATGTCCAAAAGAGCCCTCACGTAATATGGCCAAAAGAGACATTGTGTTCTTTTGTTTCTAATGACATAGGAGGCTGAATTAGTGGAGAACCCTCCCAATTACATAAAGAATACAGAGCAGATATGGCCTTGGGCCTGCAGAAGGCAAGCAGATGAAATTAAGATGCCTGAGTAAAGCAGGACACTGGAAAGGCTACCTCCTCAATGAAATGGGAGAAAGAGCACTGAATGAGAAAAAATAGACATACATGGGAAATCAAAACTTGTAATTTGTGCCAACATAGTTATGGACCCTAAATGGAACATTACTGTCTTAGCTGAAAAAGTAAGTAAAAACAGGTTCTAGAACAATGAAATAAGGAAAGTACAGCTTGGGGATCCTTGGACTCCTTAGAAAACAATCCCCACTGAAGGCAACTTCACAGTGAAAGCAACAAATCACAAATTGGTGACTCAGGGACTCAAGTCTCAGTATTTTGCAATGCTGCCATCTTGGAATCCTTTTCCTAACTGTGGGACAGGAGTGAGAGTGCAGAAAGTATACCTGATGTGATTGCCTTCGGCTGAGAGTGACACATAACTTTTATTCCCATCCCACTGGTGAGAGTTAATCAATATCACCACCTAGAAACATGGGGCCGGGTGGTATGGTCTGTCAGTTGGCCCAGAAGAGTGTAACGGTTTTTGTGAACATATAGCAATTGTTTTTGCCACATTATCCTATCAAATAGATTAGCAAGAGTTGTTAATTCTGCCTTAGATGTCATTAACGAATCTGTCTTCTTCTTCCCAATGTGTTCAAGCTTGCTTAGGCTGTCATCAACTTTCACTTGAAATACTGCCATAACCTCCTGAGAAACCATCTATGTCCTCTTACCACTGTTACAATCCTTTGGTTGTGAGCAACACGAGCTCTAGGAAAATTTGGGAAATTATTACACGGGGCTATCTATCTTCTTATGGACTCCAGAAGGAATAATAAAGCTAGGTCCAGGAAATTCCTGGAAAAAGAGATTGAGCGAGTATAAGGACTGCAGCCAGTTGTCAGGTAACCACAGTTGCCCTTTATCTTATTTGGCCTCTGTGTAAGAGAACATTATTTTTTTTCCTCCTAATCCACAGTGGTGTTTTCTATCTTAATGTTGCAATAGTATTCAGTTGCTTTTCCTCCAATATGATGTCATTCATTGGTAGTTTTGGCATGTAAGTCATTTTTATATTTCTCTTTTATCTACCACGGCAAGGACCACACCAAGTCATCTACTTCTTTTTATCTCCCACAGATCCAAACTTGAAATTTTATAAGATTCAGGAAAACTGAGTACTCAATGAATATTCAACAAATCAGTGAATAGCAACATTATGCCATTTTATGCCACTGGGAACATATTGTTAACCAGAATCTCTGATCTAAGAGATTCAGACCAGTGCATCCTTCATTCTTCAAGAAAGTTTCTCATGACATCTAAGTCTCTAAATAGAGGGACAGGTGACCCTTTATTGTCTTGACTTTATGCTCTATGACTTGCCTTAACTGGCTGTGTTTAATCCCATAGGAAAGCTTTCTGTATTTGTCATTCTGTGATCTCTGTAAACTCAGAGCTTGCGAAGTGTTTTTGCAAAGTGTTTTTGCATACATTAATTATGCTGACTCTCAAATTTTTCTTGTAAAGAATCGTATATTCTTAATAAAATTTAGCTTAATAATTGTGTAGTGTTTTAGAAACTATTTTACATGTATTAATGCTTTTTTTTTTTTTTTTGTCTTACAAACATCCCATAGTTAGATAGGGATGGAACTAGGACTTTCCCCAAGGTATTTTTCCACTGTCTTCCCAAAGCTCAAATCTGATCATTGATTTTGCCACCAAATCCCACATTATACCACTGTCCCACACAGCAGTGAGTGGAATAGTTGTCTTGGAAGCAAAAACAAATGTCATCAATAAAAGATAGAGAATTGTTCGGAGGCGGTGTAGGGTGGTGGTACTAAGTGTGAGCTCTAAAATCAGATGCCTAGGACCAAGTCTAAACTTCCTAACTTTTTAGCTGTGGGACTTGAGGCAGGTTAATTTATCCATAAGCACAAATATAATAATTGTACCTACTTCAGAGTTTCAAACTTTATTGGCAGGATTAGATTAGGTAATGGATGAAAAGTATTTGGTTCAAGTACATGGTGATGGAAGGAGAACTGACTCTGGGTGGTGAGCACACAATGTGATCTATAGATGATGTACTACAGAATTGTACACCTGAAATCTATGTAATTTTACTAACAATTGTCACCCCAATAAATAAATTAAAAAGTACTTGGTACAGTGTATATGTACACAGTGCCGATTGGAAAGGCCATATGGGGCTTTGGTACAGAGCTCAACTCTCAACCCGTGACACTAGGGTTCAAACCCCAGCTCCAACTTTTTCTGCCTGTGTGACCTTGGGCAAGTTACTCAAATTCTCTGTGCCTTAGTTTCCTCACATATTAAAAATGGAGCCATGATCGTATCCACCTCATGGAATTGTGCAGAATAAATGAGCTAATGCCTGTAAAATGTGCAGTAAATTTGTTAATTGAATACTGTTTCCTTTTAGGGGAGACCCTGAAGAGTTTTTCCAGTATTGAATACTCAGTGTAGTGTTAAGCTTGAGTAATTTTGTTGTTGCTGTTTTCTTTGTAGTTGGCAAGTCGATACCTGTGTATTTAAATAAACTCCAGTGTTTCCAAATAAATTTATCATTTTTATTGTTGACATTTATATATTAAATTCCAATTAAAGGGATTAAGCTTACTCTAAGCAAAGAGAAGCAGCAGAAGGAAACCACCTAATGACTAAACTAGCATTTCATATATAACTATTCACCCACTCACTCAAAAGTGAGTCTTTGTTTCTGGTGACTGATATTTCCCTATTCTTGAAATTAATATTTTGCTTGTTAGGGCATCAGATAGAAGTAGGTTGCTGCATCTCAGTTTCATTCAAACTGCTCCAAATATGGTGCTTTTGTTCTTTTACACTCTCCTGCAATATGCCTGGTAAGTGTTCCTTTGAGGGATTCATTGTAGATAGATAGATAGATAGATAGATAGATAGATAGATAGATAGATAGATTTCACCTCTGTTATCGAACTAAGCTATTTATGACAGGTAAATACACTTCCTTTCCCCCGTTCCCAAATAGCTTTTTTTAATATTAAAATATAAATCTAAAATTCCTATTTGAGCCAATGTTACATTTATTGGGAGTTCTAGAATACATGTTTATTTATATACAACTGCTGCTTGGGGGATGTGATTCTCCCAGAGAGTTCGGCCAATGTAAATTACATTTTCAGTTATAGAACTTACTTTTTTGTTTTGCTTTGTTTTGGTTTTTGAACAGATTTTATTTTTAGAGCAGTTTTAGTTTCACAACAAAATTGAGTAGAAGGTACAGAGCTATGCCCCCAGCTCCCACACATGCATAACCTCTCCATTATTAATATCCCCCGCCTGGTGGTACATTTGTTACAATTGATGAACTTTCATTGACACATCATTATCACCCAAAGTCCCTAGTTTACATGGGTTTACTCTTGGTGTTGTACCTTGTATGGGTTTGGACAAATGTGTGACGTATATTCACCATTACAGTATAATACAGAATTATTTCACTGCCCTAAAGGCTCTCTGTGTTCTGCCTATTTAACTTTTGAAAAACAAAACAATATTTCACCTCTGTTATTCTCCTCTGTCCCTTCTTCCCTCCCTCTTTCCTCCCCTTTCTTTCTACTCCCCTCACTCTGGCCTCCTTTCTATCCCTGGAATACATGACACCTACCCCTTAGATGTTTGTTTGGCTAACTCCCTCACTTCTTCTAAACCTTCACTAAAATCTTTATGATTCAGTTAACTTGAGATGATGCTGAGCCTTCTTTTATAAATTACAACCATCTCCCCCATGTCACACTCCAGATCACCTTTATTCCACTCAGTTTTAAACTTTTTTCATAGTACGAATTATCTTCTAAAATACGAATAATAAATTATGTCTATGGTTATTGTACATCTTCCCTCCTCCCAAAACGAAAGCTGCATAAGAGCAACAGTCTTTGTCTGTTTTGCTCACTGCTGTATCCCAAGCAACTAAAACAGTGCCTGGCACATAGTAACCACTCCAAATACTTGTAGAATAAATGGGTTGAATAAAACATGTAAAGAACAGGCAGCATCTTGTTAGTCTAAGTTGATCAAATATATATGTGTGTGTGTGTGTGTGTGTGTGTGTGTGTATGTGTATATATATGTTCGCAAATGAATTGTGTGAAATTCCTGTGCTTTCTTGTAAAACATTTAAGTAGAATATAGGTATCATTTATTTTTCTCTATTCTAAAATATTATCATTTCCTTTCAGATCAGGTGAAGCTAAAATCTATTAGGATACTGTTGCCTTTGTAAAAAATTTATGACATTCTTAGTTATACTAATAAAACAGTTAGCTGCAAAAGTAAAAAAATTATATTTATAAACCAGGTGAAAACTTTGTGAGATTTTTTATTTTTTAAAAAAAGAATACTAGAGATGGAATCTGGGCACAGGTATTTCTTGTGCCACTTAATTTCTTGGTAACTTGCTCTAACTTCCTGTGCCTCAGTTATAATTTCTTTGTTTTTGGATTCCCAGGCTTCCACCCCACCGAGCTGAAGCCATGTCAACCCTCAATTTCATCCTCTTTATAGACTAGAGACTGTCTCAGACTCTGCAACACGTCCCCCTTTCTGCTGGTGTTACTCTCACCCGTCATTTCCCATTCTCCATAACGAGCTGTCCATACGGCCTGTGAGCTCACTCCACTATACTTCCCAATTCTGACACCTTCCCAAGTATCGGAATCACTTTGTGGCCAAGAACCTCCTTTGGCCTTAACACTTCTCTCTGGACCGGTGCCTTTCACCTGAACCTGATGAAATAAATGCGGTGCCATTTTGTCCCTCAATGAACTTCCAAGTTGCACCTCATCCTGTAGATATCCAGCTCTGCCGGATATTGGAACGGCAGCCTTTTCTCCCATAATTGGTGCTCTATTCTGTCCTCCTAATGCTTGCGTTTCAACTACCTCCTCTTTTCTCTTACCATATATTTTAGTATTATAATTTTAAATATAAATATAAATATAAACATAATATAAATAATTTTAGTATTATTTTCTGCCTGTGTAGGTGGCCTTTCTACCTGCTGCCTGCTTCACGCTATTACGTGGGTAGAACCACAGCTGGCAGCTATTCAAAGAATGCTGCATCTGCCACAGTTATCTACTATGCCTGGCTACATTTCAAAATATGAGTTATACTTATATATATATATAAGTATATATATATATATATATATACATATACCATCAGAATAGAAGAGATAATTTGCAGTCTTTTTCTGCTCTATCAGTGTTTATTATATGAATTTGTAAAAAAATCAGCCAAGCATTTCATGAACTTCTTTACCAAAATACAGTCCTTTAGTAGCGACTAAGCCAAGCTCAAGAATGAGCCAAAGATGTAACTGGCATTGGCATGATTTGAGTGATATGAGGAGTAGAAACAGCTGCCATCCACAAGATTTCTTTTATTTGAAAACTCTTTATAGTATTGTCAATGTTTTTTCTTAATTAAAATTTATTGGGGTGACAATGGTTAGTAAAATTACATAGGTTTCAAGTATGCAATTCTGTAATACATCATCTATATATCACATTGTGTGTTTACCACCCAGAGTCAGTTTTCCTTCCATCACCATATATTTGATCCCCTTTACCCTCATCTCCCACCCCCCCTTACCCTCTAGTAACCACTAAACTATTGTCTGTGTCTATGAGTTTTTGTTTTATTTCTTGTCTTGTTCTTTTGTTGCTTTCAGTTTTATATCCCACATATCAGTGAAGTCATGTGGTTCTCGACTTTTTCTGTCTGACTTATTTTGCTTCGTGTAATAATCTCAGGATCCATCCATGTTGTCACAAATAACACCATTTCATCTTTTCTTATGTCAGAATAGTATTCCATTGTGTATATATGCCACATCTTCTTTATCCAATCATTTATCAAAGGACACTTTGGTTGTTTCCATGTCTTGGCCACCATAAATAAAGCTGCAATGAACATCAGAACACATATATCTTTACAGATAAATGTTTTCAGATTTTTGGGTTATATACCCAGGAGAGGGATTGCTGGGTCATATGGTAATTCTATTATAATTTTTTTATTGGGGAATATAGGGGAACAGTGTGTTTTTCCGGGACCCATCAGCTCCAAGTCAAGTCGTTGTTTTCAATCTCGTTGTGGAGGGTGCAGCTCCCTGGCCCATGTGGAACTCGAACCTGTGACCTTGGTGTTATGAGTACCGGGCTCTAAGCAATGAACCAACCGGTCACCCTATTCTTAATTTTTTGAGGAACCTCCACACTGCCTTCCATAGCGGCTGCACCAATCTACATTCCCACCGACAGAGTATGAGAGTTTCTTTTTCTCCACAGCCTCTCCAACACTTGTTATTATTTGTCTTATTGATAGCCATTCTAACAGGTATGGGGTGATATCTCATTGTGATTTTTATTTGCATTTCTCTGATGATTAGTGCTGTTGTGCATCTTTTCATATGTCTATTTGCTACTTGTATGTCCTCTTTGGAAAAATGTCTATTCAGGTCCTCTGCTCATTTTTTAATTGGATTGTTTGTCTTTTTGGTGTTGAGTTGTATAAGTTCCTTATGTATTTTGGATATTAGCCCCTTATTGGAGGCATTGTTTGCAAATATCATCTCCCGTTCAATTGGTTGCCACTTTGTTTTGTTGATGGTTTCTTTTGCTGTGCAGAAGCTTTTTAGTTTGATATAGTCCCATTCATTTATTTTAGCTTTTACTTCACTTGCCTTTAAGATCAAATTTATAAAATCCTCTCTGAACCCAAGGTCCATAAGTTTAGTACCTATGTTTTCTTCTATGCATTTGATTGTTTCAGGTCTTACATTTAGGTCTTTGATCCATTTTGAGTTAATTTGGTACACGGTGACACATAGCAGTCTACTTTCCTTCTTTTGCGCGTGGCTTTCCAATTCTCCCAGCACCATTTATTGAAGAGGCTGTCTTTTCTCCATCATATGTTTTTGGCTCCTTTGTTGAATATTATAGTATAAAACATAGCAGTTGAAAATTATTATTGGAATACATGGAAATTTGAGATAAAAGTTTCTAGGAAAAACCAGGTACTTTGGGCAGCATCTTGGAAGGAAATGTTTCACGTTTGCAAAACCAAAGCAGTGACAATGTCTCTTTATTGGGAGTTGATTCTACTCTCACAATGTCCTGTGCACTTTGGAAATTCTTTAGACCCACTGTTCACTGGGACAAAGGAGGATGTCCTCACACCCCTTAGTCTTTTGTGTAATCCCTCCCTCCTTTCTCTGTGCTGCAGTGGCAGATCCCTGCAAATAGTCACAGGCAGAGTTCCTGGGAGAAGTCTTCTTGCATTGCAAGTCATCCGGAAGAACACTGAAGACCTCACTTGACATATGAACTAGATGATACATTGTCATTTCTGGTTATAATGATCTCTGATTCAATGTATGTATGTATGCTCATCTTAAGTCCATAATATATGCTTACTTTAAAATTTCTTAATGTGTTTTAGAACACAGCATTTGCTTTAATATATATTTTATAACTGCCTTGTGAATTTAAAAATCTGTTATTTACATTATAACCTCTTAAGAGGGTTGCCAGAAAACACACAATGAAAAATAGGACTATGCAATGAAAGTCCCTTTATACGAAAAAGAGAGTCTATGTTAACAAATGCAATGCGTGACTTGGAGCGGCAGCCAGCAGTTGGTCGTTAGGTATTTCTTGCTGGTGACTTCAGGCTGGTTGCAGCCAGAACTGTTACGTGACAGACCACATCTTGTCCTGTCTTGTCCGTGTGCTGTGGGTAAGGCCTCTTTATCCTGAGGAATCTAGGAACTACAGAAAGCGCTAGAAAACACGCTGAACCTTCAATGCAGAGAGGTCCTGTATTTGGAGCTAGAAAGGAATCTTAATGGTCATTTAGCAAACGTATCCCATTTTCCAGATAAGGAAACTGAGATCCAGAGAAAGTAAAGCATTGCCTAAAGCCACACAGCAAGAGTGTGGCAATTTGAGATTAGAGGCCTGCTTTCTTCACCTGAAGCTAGTACTTCTTCCACTTTCCATTTTTCTTCATCAGTTTTCTATGAAGATTCATCAGAAAACTCTTCCTGTTTTCTTGGCTGGCTTCACAATTCCCGGAGACTGAGCTCTAGGATCAGCAATCATTGTTTTGTCCAATGGAAATTCAGATTTGTAGTGAGGCTGGCATAGTGGAAACTGCATGAATTCTAGAATAAAATCCCAGCACCACTACTCCTTACCCGGATGAGCTTTGGTCGATAACTTGATCACTTCAGGTTCAGCTTCATCATATATAAAATACAAACATCAGAGTCACTGTATCGCACCCAGTACTGAATACTCAATACCTTTCAATTCTTTCCCTCCCCTTGTTTCTTTCCTTGGAGTTGCATGTCTTTTGTCACAGCTTCTTGAAGCAAAGTAAAACAAAATCAGCTCAATATTATGAATACATGGTTTTAAATGGCTACCCTTGGGTGTAAATCTAAGGAGAGTTGTTTAGAATAATCATTTAATAATTAATGCCTATTTCCATTTTAGGCTGGGCTGAAAGAAAGCATCCATGCTTTATCTTTTACTAGAGATTACCATAG
Source organism: Rhinolophus ferrumequinum (assembly GCF_004115265.2). Taxonomy (NCBI): domain Eukaryota; kingdom Metazoa; phylum Chordata; class Mammalia; order Chiroptera; family Rhinolophidae; genus Rhinolophus; species Rhinolophus ferrumequinum. Next base: position 17,392,273 of record NC_046305.1, read on the forward strand.
AAGTGACCCTGAGTCCAGTTATAAGAAGGCAACTGGAATGGTGCAATGATTCAGATAAGAAAACAAAATATAACTAATAATTTTTCTTTTTCTTTTTTTTTTAAAACAAGCTCCTGATTTGGAAAGATCCTATCCCTGTTCTCAGGAGAAAAGCAAAAGTTTAAACAAGTTGAAACTAGTCTTGCCTCCCTTTCACCTGCAAACATAGATTCCTGGGCTTCATATTTCTTGGTGTGAAAGGAACTCCCAAAATGCAGCCCTTACCTTTTTCTGCCCAGTGTCTGCTTCTTAGAAGACCAGCCTGCTGCCTATGCTCCTGAGCCCTTCCTCTCTCTTGCTCAAAGAACTGACCTTTCTGTTTTCATCTTCTTTCTTCCACTTTGTCTATAAATGTTAATGTTTCTCCCAATCTAAACAATAAAATCAAACCCTGCTTTTCATTCCCACATCTCTCATACATCTGTTTCATGTCCTTCACAGCCAATTAAAAAAACAGTTTCTTTCTCCTACTCTGAAGTCCACTATAATCTAACCTCAGCCTCAAACTCTCTACTGAAACTATTCTTGTTAAAGACATTGGAGATAGTACTGTTGTGAAAGTCAACAGGTCTCTTCAGTCCAAATTTAGCTTGTTTTCTCTTTATCCATTTGACACTGTTCCTATTTTCTTGTTGTTGTTTTTTAAATCTTTTTAAAAAAAACAAAAACAAAACTAGAATCTCATTTTAGAAAGTACAGAGAAGCAAAAAAGAGAGAATAATCACCAACATTTTATTACTGAGAACAAACTACCCCAAACAGTTGGGAGTGTAGCTTTACCCTAATATGTATACTTACTATGAGCCCTGATATCCGCACTCCCTCCCACACACACATGTTATTTATTGTATTTAGTATTCTGTTAGTTCATTAATATATTGTGAACTTTGTTCTGTCAAAAGGCACAATTGTATTTTTGCCAATGTTTTAGAAGCTATTTTTAAATTAACGAAATAACTCTTAGACGTTGATCTTACAAATCTCTAAGCAATTAATTGTACATCATGCAAACAACAATCAAAATAAAGCACTTACAGCGAGGTGAATATGACATCAGATAAAAATTTTAAGTGAAAACATTACTAGAGATTAAAGAAGTTCACTTTATAATGATTACAATGAATTTCCTGGTCTAATTCACCGGAAAAGCTTAACAATTTTTAATTGGCGTGCAAATAAAATTATAACCTCAAAATAGACAAAGCAAACATGATCATTACTACCAGGAGTAATAGAAAAATCCACAACCATAGTGGGAGATTTTAATACACTTCTCTCAGTAATTTATAGAGCAAACAGGCACATATAAAAATAAATAAGGATACAGAAGTTTTGAATAATAATGTTAAAAATCATCCAATGAAAAAATATGAAAAACTGCACACAATTGCAGAATAACAGATGCTTTTTAAGTGCACGTCAAACATTTATAAACTATTTACTATATTCTATGCTATAAAAAATTCAATTTTTTGAATTGAATTATCAAAAAATTTAATTACTAAAATAAATCCTTTGACCTCATATTAAGATATCGATATAGTTAATGATAATTATTTTGTAATCCCCATATATTTGGACATTAACTACCAATTAAACCATGAGTCAAAGAAGAAGTAATAATGGAAATTAGGGGAAATATTAAACTGAATTATAATAAAAATATTATAAATCAATACCTCTGGAATACAGCTAAAGTAATACTGTGAGGAAAATTTACATCTTTAAAAGCAAATAGTGGGGAAAAAGACAATGATAAATATATTTGTACACATCTCAATAAGTAAAAAAAGCAAAGCAAAATAAAAGAAATAATACAGATAAGATTTGGAATTAACAAAAGAAAATGTAAATATAAATAAAAAGGATCAAGGCAGCTAGAATTGGTTTTATGAAAGTACTAGTAAATCTGACAAATTCTGGAAAGTTGACCAAGAAAAAAGAGTTAAATAGCAAATATAAAAATGAAAAGATGTTGCAGATATTTTAAACAAATAAGATATTTTAAACAACTTAAAGATTTAGATGTAATAGAAACATTCCTAAAAAACTATATTTTATCCAAGTTGACTCATGAAGAAATAGAAAACCAATACAAAAACAGAATCAGTAGTCAAAATCTTCTAAAAGGAAAATTTTAGATCCAATTTGCTTCTCAGGAGATTTATATGAAGCTGTCAGGTTTTCATGTAGATGTAAGTTTTCAACCCATTTTGGTAAATACCAAGGAGTGTGATTGCTGGATCATATTATTTTTTAAGACCTGCCAAACTGTCTTCCAAAATGGCTATACCATTTTGCATTCCCACCAGCAGTGAATGAGAGTTCCTATTGCTCCACGTCCTCGTCAGCATTTGGAATTGTCAGTGGTTTGGATTTTGACCATTTTAATAGGTGTCTAGCGCTAATTCATTGTGTTAATTTGCAATTTCCTAAGGATATTTGATGTTGAGCATCTTTTCATATACTTATTTTCCATTTGTATATCTTCTTTGGTCAGGTGTCTATTTAGGTTTTTTTACCCATTTTTAAATCAAGCTGTTCATTTTTTATTGTTGAATTTTAAGAGCCTCTCTATATTTTGGACAGCGATCTTTTATCAGATATGTCTGCAAATATTTGCTCCCAGTCTGTGGCTTGTCTTATTCTTTTGTTGGGTGTCCACTTTCACAATTTTTATTCAAAATTGTGCTTAAAGTCCTGTATAGCATAATACAGCAAGGAAAAAAAATAAGAGACACACATAAAAAGTAAACAATAAAGCTGTCTTTACTGCAGATGACATAATTGTATTTGTAGAAATTCCTATAATCTATGTAAAATCTACTAGAACATATAAATGAATTTAGCAATGTTTTCGTATCAAAGCCAGTATACAAAAATAAATTATAGTTTTATATTCCCAAAATTTGAAAATAAGATTAAATATAGTATTTAAACCCCCCAAAATAAAACACATAGGAATAAATTTAACAGGATTGGTTTAAAAACTCTACATTAAAAACCATTAAATATTAATGAGAGAAATTTAAAAAATACCTTAAATATATTGAGAGACATAACATGTTCATGAATTGTAAGACTCAACATTATTCAATGTTCAGTTGTCCCCAGACTGGTCTATTGATTTTTTGCAATTACAGTCTTAGACTTTTTAAAAGTAGAAGTTAACAAGCTAATTGTAAAATTTGTATAGAAGTTCAAAGAACCTAAAAGAAGCAAAACAATTATTTTAAGTAAAGCATTTCTTTTTTCCCAATAAATGGTGCTGAAACTAGTGGACAACTAGTGGAAAAAAATAAAAGAAACTGTCCTCAACTTCAAGTCATATGCAAATATTAATTAGAGATGAATTCATAGGCCTTAATGCAAAAGCCAAAACTATAAACCGCCTAGAAGAAAACATAGGAGAATATATCTACAAGTTTGTGCAGGGAAAGTATTTCTTAGAAATGACACAGAAATAAAACAAAACTTAAAAGAAAAATATGATTGACTGAATCTTAAAATGTCTCATCCAGAGACATTACTAAGAAAATGAACACCCAAGCCATAGACAAGGAGAAAATTAAAATATACAAAGAATTTCACACTTCAATATGAAATAACCAACCCAAGGTAAAAATGGATAAAAGACTTGAACAGGTATTTCACACTTCACAGATATAGTATATGCATAAATCCTGCAAAGAAAAATATACGAATGGCCAATAACAAGCACAGGAAAATATGTTTAACATCCTTAATCATTAGAAAAATGCAAATTAAAACTACTATGTGAAATCACTACATAGCCACGAGAAAGACTCAACTTAAAAGACTGATGATCAAATGTTGATGAAGGTATAAATGCAAATAGAACTCTCATACATTGTTGGTAGGAGTGTAAAATGCTATGATCAGTTTGGAAAACTGTTCGGTAGTTTTTGAAAGATTTAAACATACTTGTACCCTATGACCCATCAAGTCCATTTTAAGTTTATTATTCAAGAGAAATAACAATATGTATCTAAAAAATCTTGTACGAGAACATTCATTATAGCTTTATTCATAACAGACCCAACCTAGAAACAGTCTAGATTTCTATTAATGGAACAATACTCAGCTATAAAAAGGAATACATTATAGATGCATACAACAGTATTATACAGAATGAAGAAATCTGGACATAAAGAAATACATATGTATATGAAGTCGTAAAATAGGAAAAACTACTTTTATGATTGTGATGGAATCAGAACAAAGCTATTCCTGGGCAGGATTAGAGATTGACTAGAAAGAGACATAAGGGAATTTTCTGGGGTCATAAAAATGTCCTATATTTTGATAGGATGTAGGTTATGTGAGTTTATCCATTTATCAAAACTGATGATACTATACCGTTAAGGCCTATCTAATTCACTGCAGTAAAATATATCTCAATAAAAAAATTTTAAATGTCACAAAGCAAATACTCATGGGAAATTAGTATTCACAATGTAAGCTACTTTAATTTTCTTTAGATAGTCTACTAGGCAGGTAGACTGTTGTAAAGTCCTTCTCTTGCCCCTCACCATCCCAAATCCTTCAAGACAATACGTTTTTCCCTCTTCATATCCAGTAGGAGATCAATGCAAAACAGAGAATGACTGACACCCAAGCTGGAGGTCAACACTTAGTTTACCCTAGTGAGTCAATGGAAATGTGGGGATCACCTACTTTGTGTAGACTGCCTTCCGTTTTTACTCGTCTATCATTAATAGACTAACCTCAACTATGACTTGGTATGCTTCTATTGCATTACATTTGATTTCCCAATATTATCCAGGGATTCGTCACTGAGTCCGCTAAGACACATTTTTTCCTGATTTGTTGATTATTATTCTTTTGTGGTCACAGTGGTCTTTGATGTCACATTTCTTCTGGCAGAAATTTTAAAGTCATAAGATTTATGTATAGTGCGTGATGCAGGTTTTTGATACAAGTCATTCTTGTCACTTTTTCTTTTATCTAGAGGTGCACAAGGAGAAATGATTGGTAGCTTTTAGTTTCCTAGGTTACAATAAACATTTTACTTCAGTATCCTATTGTGTTTTGCATTATGGTTTCCATGTTATTATTTACTCACTGTATGAGATTGACGAATAGTACTAATAAGTAACCAGTAGTACCATAAAAACTGTGCCTTAGGTTAATGGTATATATGAACTCTGGGATGTACAGTCTAAAACATTTTCTTTTTTGTTTTACACAGATGTAGTCTATAGAGAGAAGCTAAAGAATTTGAGAAAAATTGCTATAAATTCTGAGTATATGCATTGATAATAGAGACATTGTTTCTTACTGGGGAAGTTTGAATATGATATCAAATTGCTGAGTATTACAACAGTTTCCAGGAGGTACTTCCTGTCTGGAGTTCACTGCTTAATATTATTTAGGTTTTTAGTGTGTGAGTAAACATTTGGAGACCTGAATTGTTTTGGTTACGCGGTTAACAAACAGATAAGTGAAGTGGGTTCTAATATCTACTCATTCAACATCCTGTGAGAATAAAACATTTGAGGGTTCTTGTCTCCTGGCAATTCTTGTCTTTATGAGTCTTTGAAGAGAAAAAAATACGTCATTGGATAAACTCAGGTGTAGCTGAACTGCAATAATGACCTCTATTAGAGATCTGGCTGTGCAGATTGTATTTGCCTGAAGCTTAATCTCTGGGATTTGTATGCTTGAGAGAATGGAACATGTTTTCCATTCAGAACTAAATACAATTGTTATTCTTTAATATTTATGTATCTGGGCAGCCAAAGCCTGATGGAACTGACTCCCAATGTGTTGGCAGGTAAGGTTGAGTGAAAGATAAGTAATTCACAGATTTAACATCATCTCGCCAACAAATTCTCCTCTGTTTCACTATGTTCCCCAGTTTATACTACCCCTTTATTTTGTACATATTATTAGATTTGCCCTGATTAACATACTGTATTTATTTTTATAGTAGTTTTCTGAGATATAATTCACGTACCATAAAATGGATCCCGTTAAAGCATACGCATCTGTGGTTTTTAATGCTGTCCCAGGGATGGGCAACAAGTCACTGTAGTCTGATTTTAGAACATTTTAAGCACTTCCAAAAGAAACTCCATATCCGTTAGTAGTAACTCTTCATTTTCTTCCTCCACCCAGCCTCTGGAACCACTAATCTAATTTTCGCCTGTATACATTTTGGCCATTTCATATAAATGGAATCGTACGTACTACATGGGTGTTTTGTGACCAGCTTCTTTCATTAATATAATATTTTCACAACTCATCTAAGTTGTATGTAGCGTGTAATCCTTCATGCCCTTTTATTGACAAATAATATTCCATTGTATCCATATACAACATTTTGTTTATCCATTTATCAGTTGAGGGGTATTTGGGTCCTCTTCTCTTTTTGCTATAACGAATAAAACTGCTATGAATATTTATGTACCAGTCTTTTTGTGAACATGTGTTTTTATTTCTCTTGGATAGGCACCTATGATTGAAATTGCTGGGGAATATGATAACTCTATGTTTAACGTTTTGAGGAACTGCCAGGCTGTCTTCCAAACTGATGGCATCACTTTACATTTCCACCAGCAGTGTATATGAGAGAACCAGTTTCTCCACATACTTGCAACTCATTATTGTCTGTCATTTTGATTAGAGCCATCCTAGTGCGTGTGAAGTGGCATCTGGTTGTCATTGTGTCTTGTGTTTCCCTAACGACCAATGATTTTGAGCATTTTTCATGCATTTATTGGTCATTTGTATATCTTCTCTACATAAAGGTCTATTCAAATCCTTTGCCCATTTTTAAATTGAGTTAATTGACTTTTATTATTGAATTATAAGAGTTTTTAAATTATGTTTTAGATAAAAGTCCCTTATCAGATATTGGATTTATAAACAAACAAATCTCATTTAAAATATGTCTCCAATTCACAATTATGACCTCCTGGAAGATAAGAGTGACTTCTTGCTTCTCCACATTCTCCATATTTATGCACTGAACAACTGCTATGAAATACGTATAATTAATTAAAAAGAGAGTTGCTGTAGACACAATTGAAAAGTTGAAGTAAATTATGTATATTGATTGTCACTTTATCTTCCCCTGAGCTTATATCTTTCTGCTTTTCAAAACATTACTATTTCCTGAATAACAACTTTAATACCTCTCTGGCAAAGGTTATAGTTCCTTCTCTATCACTCTTTTACTCTGCTCTTATCTCTAGATAGCAGACATCTTCAGGTATTTGTCTCCCTTTAAAAACTATCCATCAAGAATAGGAATCATATTTTGTTCATCTTCATAGCCTCAACAACGAATGTTTGTTCAAATTCTTTCCCAGACTTCCAGAGCATCCTGGAGCATTGCCCCTTCCTGTCAGCATCAGAGTTCTTGGTTTCAAGAAACAGAAACAGATTCTGGTTAAATTAAGCAAGGAAAAAAATTATTGTAAAAATAGACAACACTCCCAGAATCAATCAGAGATGGACAATCAGCCTACCAGCTATACATTTCCACAAAACCACACACAGTGGAGGAAAGATAAATTCCCCAAATAAGAGGATACTCTTAGGAAAAAGTTGAATAAATTCTGAATAACAAAAGTAACTATAAATATTCTCTGCATTATTCGTTTTCTATTTTTCTCTATACCATTAGGAACAGTTAAAGCTCTACAACAGATTGCTTTAATGACTAGGAATTTGACGTCTGAAGACAGTGATCTTTCAACCATCCATCCACCCATCCATCTATCCATCTATCCCACAATACACATGAAAACCCAGTACTTGCTAATCACTGGGTTGAGCGCTCAGAAAAGGGCCAGCAAAACCCTGCCTGAAACTTATTGGTCCAGACATGGTCCCTGACTGAAACTTATTGTGTGGGAGGTAGACAGTGAATATATAAGTATACAAATTAAAAATAGTGATAAGTGCCATGAAAGATGTAAGGATTCAATCCAGTCTGTTAAGTCAGAGAAGGAATTCCTGAGGAAGAGATATTTGAATAATTTGGAGGAAAAGGAAAAGGACATGTTAGAGATGTTCCAGGCAGAGGGAACAGTACATGGAATGGTCCTATTGTATAAGAATTATGGCATATTCAGAATAGGAGAGAATGGCATATTCAGAATTGGAGAGAAGCCAGTAAGCTTGAATAAAGACTGTGCGGAAGAAAGTAGCCCGCAAGGAGGCTGGGGCTGAGGTGACCTGGAGTTAGGTCCATCAGAGTTTCATGACATGTTAAGGGTCTCTTCTTTATCTTAGAGAAATGTGTTACCTTTGCAATGTTTTAAGAAAAGAGATAACACGATGAGATTTGTATTTTAGTCAGCTCACACAGATTTCTGTATGGGAGAATCTATTATAAGGAGCAGGGGTTATACAGGAAGACCAAATCAGGAGGCTACTGGAGGAGACCCTGTTGTTTGTATTAGGGGTGGTGACGATGTGGAGAAAAAGGGAGAAGATGTGTAGATATAAAGGATGTTTAAAAGGCGTTATCAATGGACCTGAAGTTGGAGGTGTCAAGGGATAAGATTTCAAGGATGACGATCAGATGTATGTGTCATTCACTGAGATAGGGGTCACCAAGAAAGGATCAGGAATGAGGTAAAAGTTACGGTTTTAAGTGTTAGTCATATTGAATTTGAGGTACCTTTAAGGCATAGAGGTGGAAATATCAAGTAAAGAGTTAGATACATAGGTCTGGGGCTTGGCATTTTAGATAGAAAGTTAATGAGTAGAAAGAATTTTAGCCCACTAAATCTTATAAAAAGAAAAAAAACACCCCTGCTTATTACATGAATAGTTTATCAAAATTCAATACAATACTAACCTATACTCATTTACAAAGTTGTAGTAAACTTCTTGGACTTTCCTGGGAGGATGTAAGAATGAAATAAGGACGTCCCAAATTAATAGCCCACTCTTTCATAAAGCCTGGTGCGACTTGTACCTCTTTGCTCAGTCCTACAGTAGACAATTCCTTCAGCTTCTGTTCCCAACCTGCCAATTCTTTCCTTTTCTAACCTTCAAGCATTTTTAGGATGCATTCCAGAGCTTTGGCCATTTATCAGTCTGTGCTTGGGTCAAGTGTGTTTCTATGTACCTGTGTTTTTATATACTTTTTCCTTATATTATAAATTTTTTCTGGAGTAGAAAAGGTTGTTGTTATTTACAAAAGAAATCATATAATTATGAAGAGGCAACAGACCCCTGAGTGAAAAATTAGAACCCTTCAAATAAAGTAAAACAAACAGAAAATCCGCTAGGCCATGTATCTCAAAAACCTTGATAGTCATAGTACTGTTATGCTCTTGCTAAGTCTGCCCACTCACTAGCTTCAGTTTCCTTTCTGGTTTCTAAAACATCACTCAGTATTTACTTCCGTTATTCACTTTTGTTAGGTTCGAAATCTCTTAGAAAGAGGAACAGTCCCTTTCAAAGAATTATTTAACGGCCCGGAGACTCTGTGGGAGTTTGAACAGGAAATCATAACTCATTTTAAAGGACAACGTTTGGATTTGAAAATGGAGCCCTTGACTGTGTCCGGCAGTAGGAGATTTTTACAGGGTCAGTCTCAGAAGCCAACATTTTAATTCAGGCAAGAGGTGCTAGTAGAGTATTCTGTTAAACTTTGAAGGGGTTTGGAACAGACCTCTCCAAGATGGGCCACTTTGGTATGTGAATTATCTTGAGCTGAAGGCAATCAAGATCCTGTGGTCTCAGGAGACATTTTTACCACTTCCTTAAAAAAATTTAAATTGGGAGCCTTGTTCATAATAAATTTAATCTCCAGAAATAACTTTTTATAACTTATCTCTAGGGCAGAGCAAACACTTAATTACTGAACGTCTGCTCTTCTTATTGTCCTACAATTGACCTTCCTCCCTTCTGAAGTCCTAGAGTGTCTTACCTCATCCTCGGCTCAGAATGTCCTATATACCTCTTTTACCCCCTTTTTTTTTTTTTTTACCATATGTACATATGTAACTAAATGTGGTTATTTTCTCTCATTAATCTAATCTGTCTCGTGTAGATTCAAGTATTAGACCAGCTGGAAGAACCTAGAAGGGTAAAGGAAAGTTTTTTTCTCCCCCACAGCTTTAATATTTGCTATTGTGGAATGATCCTTTTATACTGTATACACTACTTCAATTTATAGATTTTTTTTTAACAACTAAAAGACCCCAAAGGTACTATGGGATTGAAGCAGTGAATAATTTGACCTGAATCATATAAATAGGGTGAAACAGAACTAGAAGTATACACCACTCTTCACATTTAGCCCAAAGCTCTTTCATAATATCATACACCTAGTTTTGATAATTAGGAAGACTGTGATATAAAGAACAGGGGCTATGAATACGTATGTTAATAGTCATCTCTAGGCAATGTGCCAGGAGCTACTACTTACGATTTTTTTCTGTGCTGCCACTGCCTTTACCAGTACCCAAACCCTTTCACCTAAATACCACTTGAAATGTCACCATCAGTATTTCATTTCTTTATATTAAAGTTTATATTTTTTTATGCAAATACTTCTAGGAATGGTAATTAATATAACCTAATCTTTCAAATATATTTTAGTGTGATTATATGAGTCAGATAATATCCTAATAAGGGTAATTGAGCACTACGTGGTAAAAAAGGAAACTACTTCGTTGTTGAGGAAGCCAGCTCAGAGAAGTCACCATGAATGAGGAAAAGTAAGAAAAGGCTCAGGTGATGGACAGAAGCTTTCCCAGTAACTTTGCCTAAAGCCAGGAATTTACCCTTTTTTATAGAACACTCCTTTCAAGTCTTTCAATCCTTTTTTAAAAATTTATTTACAGACTTCAGTATTCTAGGAGCTCCAATTTAAGATCAATATCACCAATAACTCAATTGATAAAACAAAGGCAGATACACTCTGTATAAATATCTCTCAAGTATGACTTTGTAGATAATTTGGGATGAAATATGTGTCCCATTTAAAAAATGTGGGACATTCTGAGAAGATTGTTTTTTGTGAGGGAAAATCACAGTCAGAGAATCAAAGTTCTTCGCCCTTTTTACTGTTTCCACAACTGATTTGATAAGGGTGGAGATGTCTTTTAAGTGAATGAAATTTCGTATACTTTGGCTGTGATTGACCTCTGCATCAGTGACATGAGAAACATTTTCAACTGTCAGAAGAAGGATGAAATACAACAGAACATGGAGTAACTTAAAATTATTAATCTGGAATCATCAATTTTATTACAGTCACATAATTAAAATAATGTCAATTGATACCAGTAATTACCAAGCTGAAAGATTCAGAATTTGCCTAACCCCTTTTCAACTCTCAAAGCTATTACTTTAGCCATTGAGTAAAGAATACATTTTCATTTATTCATATTATTATAAGGTTAATAATAAGATTAAGCATGTATCATGCTATAAAGTTACTGCCCTGTTTTAAAAGAGATCCTTGTTTGTTGTTTCTGGATTGTCCATTCCTCTTTTCTTTACTCCTCTTCCCTTTCCTACCCTTCCTTTTCCATTTTTTTGCTCCTCTCTTCTTCCTTTCCTCCCTTCCTGAATGGTTTATAATCACAATATGAGTTATTTGTTTACTCATAGACTCTCATTCACTCTTTCTGCCTATATTTCCCCTTCTCATACTTAGAAAATATTCTATGTGAAAGATAGTAAAATAAAGATAGCACTTTTTATTTGTATTCTAGCTTTTCCCTTTGTAAAAAAATCATTATTCTTATATCTTCATGTTACAGTGCAAGCAAGAATGTTATCACCTAATGAGTTTATAACACTTTAGCATAATCCACTCATGTGTAGCTTTTCTATAAATGGTATGTGATTGATGAAGAATATTTTTTTAATTACAGGACAATTGTGATTGCAATGTTATGTATATTACATAGTATTCAAAGCATAGCAAAGTATATCATCACGCTAGACTTTGATTAACATACCTGCAAATCTTTGTCATGTAGCAAAGCATGATAAAAGCTGATTTACTGCAGTTGCTGCCATTGTTACCAAGTTATTGCTTTGAGGACAATTAGACTGAAGGAGATGGGTAGAGATTTATTGTGCATGGAAGATGCCATTGTGTGTTCCCCTAATCCTCATTCATATTCTCCAGCACTCTTCCACATTGGTTTTAGGATTATAGACGTCAACATTACTGGATTCACATCATTGGCTCCAAGCTGACCAGTCTGAAAATGTTATCGCACTTACCATGTTCAATTAGAAAAATACTTTAAAAACAATATCTCTCTTGTTTTTCTTGCTCCTGCCAGAGAAGATTTTATCTACTCAATGACTTTTAACTAGTACTTGTTTGACTTGTATTTTGATTGGAGATATCTAGGTTGACAGCTTTGATGTGGTGACTTTCCACAAGATGTTATATCTTATCTCCCTCTGCCTCACAAACCCCTTTCATCCTTCACTCTGGACTAAAACAGACATTATCTGTTTCTAGGTAAGATTAGAAACAGCAAAAATTGAACTTCTAAGAGTACTATTGCATTAACTTTGGTCTTTTAGAGATTTGGATAGATATTTGATTCTTGAAGTACTTTCCTGAATCTTCAAGACCTTGAAGATTATTAAATTAATTTTATTAATTTTTTAAATATATCATTTTTATAAGATGTAAGATAATTTTATTACTCTACAAATACATAAGTATGTATGTATTACTGAGTATAAAGACATAAAAACATATATATTATACATATATATTAGATAATTGCATTTGAGATAAAGAAAATTTGGGGGTAAAAAATCCTAAATGTTATAGCTTAATATAAAAATTACTACACTATAAAATATTAAAATTATTTATTACAACTTGTTATTTGGTTGCCTTTCTGGAGTCTAATGAGCCCATTATTGAACAATGATATAAAATAAAAAGGAATATAAATAAATGAGAAAAAATTATGAAACATGGCTGGTGCAACAACAACAACAAAAATTTAAATCTCCAAAGTTAAAGATAATTAAAAACATATCAGTGACCAATGAGGTTGGCTCTACATAGTCAATCAATTTGCTTTCTTCCTTTTTTTGTGCTACTAATATAATTTTAAAAATGGATGGAGAGGAAGTTACAACAGGCCAAAATAGAGAACATACACAAGAAATATCTAAATAAAATACCTACATGAACTTGATTGCAAAATGCTAGAAGATGCCAATGGTGTATTTTCTTTTGATTCTTTATTTGGCCTAGTAGACCAAAAGAAAACTTGTGATACAGTCTAAATCTGTGTTTTAATAGACTATTTGGCTAAAGGTCAGGAAGGACTCCCTTCTCTTTATTGAACTCAAAGGGAACTTATTTGCTTTTTTTTAAAGATAACAAAATATTAGTAAGTCTAAGAAAAGGGTATCAAACAAAAATGTTTTTCACCATTGTCTCTTTTATATTTTACCCAAGATAAAATGAAGAATAGTCATCAAACATCAACCCCCTGGTTCCTTAGCTCTCTGTTGTGAGGTGGCTTTCTTTGTTGGAAAGGATCCTTCTTTTCCAACCAGGTATAACTTTTCTTTCTTATTTGGGGTTCTGAGAGGCAGGCTTCTTTTCTTCTTTAATAGAAATATTAGAGCAGTGGCAATTTGAAATTCTCTTCTTCTATGTGAAAGAACTGTCATGCAGCAAATGGCTGAGACCATTGATATTGACCTATTTGATAGAATTGTTTCAGGGTCCTTAGGAATATCTCCCAATTTGGAAATATCTCCCAATTCGGAAATATCTCCCAATTCAGAAATCTCCCAATTTGTAATGCTGGGGAATGTCTCTTTTCTTAGGTTTCAGCTTCTGCTCACATTGCCTTGGGCTGCCCTCACTGAGGGAAGTCTTGAAAGTCAGTTTCTATCCCTCTGTACTAACTCCCCTCACCCTTAGAGAGAAGCTGCTACTTTGAGTGTCTAACATGTACTGGTTGGAAGGGGGACGACATTTTTGCAGTTAATGGGATTATATTGTTAAAGGCACGTACCTTGTTTTGGCTATTTGTGTATTTATATTGCTACCAGCTCCTAACTACTTTTCACATGAAATACTGTGATATTCTGTAAATCAGACAGTATGATATTTAAGGATTCATAAATCAGAAATGGGAGTGTTTGGAAATGAGAGTAGATTTTGGATTCTTGGAGTCTGAAGTCTTTGGGGCCGATGGAATAGCAGGGGCAGATGGAATAGAGGAAGCCAGTCACCCAGACAAAGCTTTTGTGCAGTCTGACTTTTCTCCTCGTTCCCCTGCATTCTGCTTGTGATTGCCTACAATTAATTTTCAAAGAAGGGGCCATCTATATATTAAATTGATTATTCATAAAGGTTAAGAGGTTGATATAAATGACTGTGTAGGGGTTCAGAACGGGTCACCGGAAGATATGCCTCTGTGGTATGCAGATTATTTTGAGCTAAAAGCAATTGAGACCCTGCAGGATCAAGAGAAACTTCTACCCTCTTCTGTTAACTATATAGTGGAGCTTGAATTAGAGGCCTTGCCCAATATAAGACATTATCAGAGATAACAATTTTTGGGGGGATATATCTATATATCAGGACAAACTACTACTTACTGAGCATCTGCTCTTCTTATCATCCTGTGGATGACCTTCCCCCCTTGTGAAACCCCAAGGCACCTTACCTCATCCCTAGCTCAGAATGTCATATATACCTCATTTCCCCTTTCTGTCTCTGAACCTCTCATGTATGTGAGGTCTCTGACTCTCTCATGTATGTGATGTTCCGACATGCACAAAATTAAATTTGGTTTTCTCTTGTCAATCTGTCTCATGTCAATTTGATTATTGACAAGAACAAGAGGAGGGAAGAAGGAATTTTTTCCTTTCCCCTCAAGTCCTTATTCTTATTTAGTTCTTTTCAGACCTATTCATTCCTCTTTTTTTATTGAGGGATGGGATTAGAAAGTGTGGTCCCCATGGGCACCAGAGGAAAGAATGGATGCTACCGAAGGAAAGAGGATAATAATAAAGGAGAGGTTGGAGAGCCTGAAAACAAACACCTGAGCTTCAAATTTGACAATTTTTGTTGTTGTTGCTGTTTATTATTATTTCCTGGAGAAAAAGAAAAGTTTGTGTCTTGGTTCTTCTGAGACTGTATTGCTTAAACCATGGTATGAAATATCAATATCAAAATTCACTGATATCTTAGGGAATTATAAAATGTACTGGAATTTAATGTGGAGAAGGAGCAAACTTTCCTCTCGCTCAAGGTTCTTCTGGCTGGTCTAATAATCAAACAGACATGAGACAGATCAGTAAAAGAAAGTAACCAAATTTAATACACACATATGTATGGGAATCCCACATACTTGAGGGAGTCAGAGACCCCATATGCGTGAGAGGTTCAGAGATAAAAAGGGGACATGGGTATATAAGACATCCTGAGCTAGGGATGAGGTAAGGTACCTTGGAGGATCCAAGCAGGATGATAGTGAGAGCAGATGCTTAGCAAATAGAAGTTTGTCCTGCCCTACAAACAGGTCAAAAGAAGTTACCTCTGATAATCACCCATTATGGGCAAGTCCCCTATTCGAGTTCTTCCAGGAGCAGAAGTTTCTCTTGAGCCTGTGGCTGGAGTTACCCTTAGCTCAAAACAATCCTCATACCACAGAAACACATCTTGGGGGGATTCTCTCTGAACCCCACACTAACAAGCCACAGTTTTTCAAAAGAGTCTGTAATTTGAAGTACTTGTGAAAGCATACCAGAGACCCCATTTGGTAAAATGAAGCCTCATGTACCACAATTACATATTCTGAGTGAGCAAGGTTGTACTATTCAGTATGTGTGTCAGAGGCCTGGATCCCCACAACAGGATATTACAATTTGGTAATTCCCTTGGGGAAAGGGAAATAAGGGGAAATATTGTTACTCTTTAACCATGGACAAGCTTTGAAATGACCAAGTAACGTATTCATAAACCTAATGAACTATGCTGTTGCAAGGCAGGACACCATTATTACGTAGTCCTTTTCTGAAGGACACACAAGGTTATTCACAGCTCTGCCTCTTCATTACCTACTCCCCTTAACACCCAGTTGTGTTTTTATTAACCAGTTTTCACACTGAAGACACATAACAGTGGAGATTTTTAGTGCAATATAAATGGTTTGAAATAACTATGTTGCAGCAATGTGAACATAAATTTCTCACTCTGTTAGCCTTTGACAATGCATAATGAATCAACTTGTCATTGAAACATTAACACGCACCTAATATTTGTACTTCCACAGTCTTTCAAGGTCTTGTCATCTATGTTGAATAGATAGAAAATATATAATACTGATGTTGGCTGTGTTTATGTTGGTGAATTATTGGATGTAAAGTTAGGTTGAAAAGAAAAAGAAAACTTTATTCCACATTTATAGATTCCTTTCCTTTGGAGACCTTAACTTTTATTCAAAAGATCATGAATTGTCCTAATCTGTCTCCTGTGAACTTTCCTCTGTCCTCCTAAATTCTTTCAGCTCATCTAAGAATTAAATCAACATGAGACAAATTAACAAGAAAAAATAACCAAATTTAATTACATGCATATTCATGGGAACTCCATGTCCATGAGAAAGTCCTAGACCCCACATATGCGAGAGGTTCAGAAACAGAAAGGGGAAATGAGGTCTATATAATATTCTGAGCTAAGGATGAGGTAAGGCACCTTAGGCCTTCAAGGATCATTGCAGGATGATAAGAAGAGCAGATGTTCAGTAATTAGTAGTTTGCCCTGCCATATAGATAGGTCAAAGGGTTATCTGATCATCTCTTATTATGGACAGGCCCCTAATTCAAAATCTCCTAGGTAGTTAAATGAGGGGAAGAAGTTTCTCTGGACCTCACCATGTCTTGGTTGCCTTTAGGTCAAAATAATCTGCATACCACAGAGGCACATTTTGGAGTGTCTCATTCTGAACCCTTTTCCCTGGGCACATTTGAGGAGTAAAATAACCAAGCTGACAAAAGTTGTTTTCAGAGTCAAAAGTAAGTCACAAATGTGTCAGAGCTATTATATGTTTACCTATTCATGCAAAAGACATTATGCAATTCACTTGCTTTCTCCATTCTCTTAAACACAAGAGTTGCTAAATTCCACTGAGTCACTATCATCGGGCATCATAGGTAGTAGGTGAGAACCTGTGTCTGGATCCTGAGCATGACAACACAGAATGCATAAGCCCAGCTCCCTAGTTCCCACTGGTATACAAAAAGTCTGGGATGAGTATAAGCTTTCTCCCCACTATTGTCTCTCAAATAGTGCTTTTTTTCTTTGCTAATTATTTTAGGTTAAAAAAAAATGTAATTTGTTTTCTCTTATAGCTGTCTCCAGCTAAGCATTTTAAATTTGTTCTTAAAGTGTCTCTCTTTTTTTTTAACAGTTAAAATGGAAAAATCTACAGCTTTGATCCTCACTCCTTACCTCACTATCACTTCTGTTGGTCCCAGTGCACCCAGAGGATCATGGTATACTTTCCCCGATTATATGAGCCTTTACCATCTTTCCATATGTCATGCAAAAATGCAACTGTATAATATAAACTATATCTCTTAATACTTGATTTAAATTTTATAGAGGAAAACCTTGCCTATTTGTTGGTAACATACCCACTTTTCTTGAAGTTCCTATATCACTTCACTCTACATGAGAACTTCTGTAGTTTTTCTGAGCTGATTTTTTTGTTTCTTTTGAATAGATGAGAAACTTGATTCAATCATATTTTTAAATGAGTTAACTTTTGTGACAGTGATAGATAAATAAAGACATATTTGTAAAATATACACTAAGAATTTTAAATAATTTATTGCAATATTGTGATTTATTATATCTAGATAGACAGACAGACAGACAGAGAGATACATAGATAGATAGATAGATAGATAGATAGATAGATAGATAGATAGATAGATATAGATAGATAGATAGATAGATAGACAGACAGACAGACAGACAGACAGACAGACAGATAGATAGATAGATGAGATGATATACAGATATATGGATGGGTGGATAGATACATAGATAGATAATGGAAGGACAGATAGAAGAGAGAGAGAGATGTTCCACAGTTCCTGGCTTGGAGCTTCCAAATCCTTGGAATTTTCTGAGCAATACAGTCATGAGAGCTTCTTTTCTTATAATATTTGGTTTCTTGTCCTTAGTTCCTGAAAACTTTCAGAGTCATAAAGGTGCAATGGCTGTTTTGCTACTCATCACGAGTCCTTTCCACTACAACTGGGTTTATATTAATGTAATTTGTACAAAGCACCTAAGGATGTGGGCCGGTTGGCTCGGGAACCAACCATGAATAGCGGGTTAAAATCTTCAGTCTTATTCCTGGATTTCCAGGAAGGGGAGAAGAGTTAGATGTCGGCTCACTCACCAATAGCCAATGAGTTAATCAGTCATGCCTGTGTAATGAAGCCTCCATAAAAACATGAAAGGAGGGGTTTGGGAGGAGAGAGGCTTCCAGGTTAGGGAACCAGAGCACTTCCAGGTTCCACTGTGCCAGACCCCAAACTCCACAAGTCTCCTTTGTTTGGGACCTTTCCCTATGTATTTCTTCATCTGGCTGTTGGTTGGTCTCTTTTAAAATCCTTTCTAATAAATCAGTAATCTAGTGAGTAAATGGGGTTTTTGAGTCCTGTGAGCCACTCTAGCAAATTATTTGAATCCAAGGAGAGGGGTCGTGGGAACTTCCAGTTTGTAGCCCGTTGGTCAGAAGCGCAGGTGTCTGAAGTGGAGGGCAGTCTTGTGGGACTGAGCTCTTTACTAGTGAAATCTAATTCTGTCTCAAGGGAGATAGTGTCAGAATTGAGCTGAATTTTCCCACACCCTTCTAGTTCTAAGAACTGCTTCTGGGCGTGGGGAAGCCTACAAACACACACACACGCACACGCACATTGGAATTGGGTCCAGGTACCTAATTCATTTATGTGGCAATATATTGATTTTCTACAGATGTCCAGAAGGTAGTTCTAAAAATCACAACAAAACATTGAATGAATGGAAGGAAATGAAGTAAAAAGAGTCACAGCTGTCATTTAAAAATCTCTTCTGCAACTCTAGCTTATTGAATGACATGGAGAAGACTGGTGATGTGACACCCCCTGCTGACCTGTGAGAGAATGCTGTCGTTACCCCAGAGATTTACTCTGATAGGCCTTTTTCCATCAGTCATCATGACGACTGATGACACATTTTGTCTCATCTTCTCAGATTGCAACGAATATTGGTAATTGCAGAAAAGCTTAGAAGTTGCTTCGAGACCCTTGCACTCTTAGACTCTATGACACAAAAATGACCTGAAATTCAACCAGTTCTAGCCAACAATGTGCTGTCTTAGAATCATACTATATTGCCGAATCTGGATAATCCTAAATTATTTAGGTCACTTTTATTAGACCAATTTTACAGATACAGAAACTAAATTTAGTAAACAAGATAGATAAGATAATATAGGGCTAAGTCTAGAGAAACTAGTTTTTCATTTGTTGATTTTTTGTTTATAGGTAAGACCGTCTAGATTAGTGTGATTTGTACATGCTGATGTCTCCACAGGATCTAAAAGTCTTTTCTATTTTCAATGCTCAAAAGTACCAAAGGCTCACTTGCTAGCTACTTCTATAGGGGAACTTCTGACCCAACAGCTCTGCTGAAAAACTCTTGGCTTAGAATTTGAGCCAGCTCTGGGTTTTCTTTTAATGGACACAGACCTGAGATCATTTTATGTACTTTAAAATTCTTCCTTTAACGCTCTAAAGCCCCCCAAAGTTAGTGATTTGCATTATGCAATACTTAAAGAAAATAGTGAAACTGGAATTTGATTCTATGCTTATATAAACATCTTGAAAATAGGAAATGGATCTTTCTAAAATTGCTATACCACCAAGTAGGTATAATTTTCTGTTAACTCCTTTGCTGATGGGAGGAATTAGTGTTAAGAACTGGGGAAATTTCATTCTCATCACAATCCCACAAAAACGTTGACTTTATTATAGTTTACCAGTGCATATCATTTAAAAGTGTATAGGTTAGATCTCAAGCTACTGAGAGAGAGCATTTATACTCAGTGTATTCTGTTGAAAAGTATTTTCACGACATTATAATTTATGCTCTCCTTCAACTTTGACACATTTACATTTGTCATTGAGGTAGAAAAGATGTTAAATTCAGATTTAATTTCAGTGTGTAGAATGAGACCCGGTACACAGGAAGAGCCCATAAATAGTAGCCGTTATCAGAATGGTCTGGAGCCACAGTACTTAGAATGCAACACATGGATACCTGCGTGTCCCCAAAATTCTATCAGGAGGTCACCAGCACAAAAGATTTTCATAATACTTAGGTATTATTTGCCTATTATTTATTTAACAATCCCTAGAAGTCAATTGTACTCTTCACTGTTAGCAGTGATACTAATTTTACAGTTGCTGAGTCCTTTACCACCACGTAATCTCAGTTTTAAAAAAGTCAATGTCACTTAAGAATACCCTTTATGAAGTAGTAAAAATTAGTAATTTTATTAAATCTCAACTCTCGAATATATATTTTTAATATTTTAATATTTAATATTTTAATATTCTGTGTGATGCAAATAGAACATAAAACACTTCTGATACACCCTATAGTATGATGGTATCACACATGCAATTGCATGAGCTGTGAACCAAACTACATACATTTTTCATGAAATACCATTTTTAATTGAAAGATCAACTGACAGGTAAATTTTTGTTATTTAGACTTTAATACTTGTCATTCATTTTCTCAAAAATGAATGGAGTGAGCCTGTCACTTCAAGGAAAGTGTTCGCTGCCAATAATAATAATTAAAGTTTTAAATGCAACTTAGAATTGTAGAAAACATATACACCACTCTGTCAGCTGGTCATCTTTCAAATACTTAAAGACTTTTCTGATGAGATTGGTAGTAATATTAATAAATGTGATATTTCATTTCTATAATAATGAGTGTGAACATATTAAAGAGCTGCATAGCTCAATGAACAAATATTTCCCAAATGACAAACATATTCTACAAAATCATGCATAGATAAAAGATCTATTCAAGTGTAAGACAGACACATGGATTCAAATATAAAACAGTACAAAAAGTTTGTTGATATTTGGTTTCATATCCACATTTCAACTCATACTTAAGGAACTACCACTTGTTAAGTTTTGTTTGGGATAAAAGGCAATTTTTTAAAAGCCTATTAAAATATTCCTTTTTTCCAGTGGTATGTCTGTGTGAGGTTGGATTTTCTTCATATGCCTTCACTGAGATAATCTATGTCAATAGACTGTAGAAGCAATATGAGAATGCAGCTATCTTTTCTTCAGACATTAAAGAAATTGGCAAATATTTCCAATAATGCCACTCTTCTCACTAAATTTTTTTTGGTTGGGAAACGTGATTTTCATTATAATATTTATTTATGTTAACATATAATGGATTTATTGTTATTTTAAAATAAATGTATAATTATTTTAAATATTCTGTTTTGATATCAAATCAATAGATATCGGGTAGCTATAAGCCATGTAATCAAAAGCTCGCTTGGGTCCTCAATAATTTTTCAGAGCATATAGGGTTCCTGAGACCAAAATATCTAAAACCGCTGGTGTAGAATGAATGTCTATTGTGTCGCTCCCTCACACCACCTGGTCTCTTTAGTCTAGGACTCTGAAAGATAAGAGGACTGTAATTATGTGCATAAAATAAACTGGAATATAGTAATAATACAGAAATCTGACAGGGTTCTAGAAATTGACTGCTTTGCCATAAGGAGAGAGGGACAATTTCCTGCGACTCAAGTTATATCCTGATTGATGGATAACATGTTTTGAGAGGTTATTTATGATTTGGTTTCAACTAGAAAGTTATCAAGCTTCTGTTTACTGTTCTTGTCAATATAAAGAAGTCACAATATTAAAAAAGTGACCAAATATGATATAATTGCCTTTTAAGTTGGAGGGATACTAGATCTCAGTGAATTCCAAAAAAAAATAAAAATTGCTTTCATGTGCTGAAGACCATACCCATTACCGCCAGCGTCATAACAGCCATTTCTTAAATTTCCTTCTCTACAAACCAGAGTAGCTTCACTACAGTCTTTCTTTGTTCTAATTAGTGCCTTTATCCAGGTTTGAAATCTCAGTGTGGTCTTTGACTCTTTCTGTCTACTTTATTTCTAATCAGCTGCCAAATTGTACTATCTCCTCTTTTTAAACTTGTTTCACATTTGTTCCTTTCTCCATCCCCATTGCCCTGCTCTAATCCTGATGCTTGGATTTCTATACCAGCTTCATACGTAGCTGATCTCTCTGCTTCTGGGCGCATTAAAAATCTGACTACAACAGTGACTTGATCTTCCACTACTGAGCATAAACCCTCCAGAGCTCATGGTTACCTAAAATAAAGTTCCTCAACCCAGCATTTTCAGGACCATTCAACACTGTTATTTGTCCCCAGGCTATGTATTCAGAACACCTTTCTCTCCAGTTCATCTTGAGCCCTGTACTTTAGCTAAGGAAGAATTCCCACTGGCCTGCATAAGACATGACTTATTGAAACTGGAGCTAACTTTGTTACCCAACACACAGGACTATCTCCACCCTCTTCTAGTTACAAGTCCCATTTTCATTCAGTGTCGAAAGTTTGAGTCCCAAATTTTCTTTGAAATATACTCCTCCCTTTCTTATAGCATTGAGAAATAAAAATATCAGTAAGTTTTTTAGTCAGACTGACTCTTCTGTGCCTCAAATTTTAATGCTAGGTAATGTGGTAACTTGGGGCAGAGAATAATGTACTATTCTTCTTCTTGAGAGGCAATATGGTTAGCATTAGGCTTTGGAATTAGAAGATTGATTTCAAACTCCAGTTATGGTAAAAGGAATTTGGACAAGTCAGTTCAACTTTTTGTGTTTGGTTTTCTCATGTGTAAAATGGAAATGATCATGACATCCTACTCACAAGATCATTGTAGTGTCAATAAGAGAATATCCTTTGAAAATGATAAAGTTTCATATGAACGTATATTATTATTACTATTATAATTATTGTTATTGTTATTATTATTGCTTTTGTTCCATGTGTGTATGTATTTTTGTACTACCAATTAAGGTATAAATTTGGTGTCATTCTTTACTTTTGAATTTCCCCTTTGCAACTAGTATTAATAAAGATTTGAATAAGGCCTATGAACTGTATAAATATTTACAAAAAGAGAAATTAGGGAGGCTGTGGTAACCTACAAATAAGTTTTGTTTGTTTTATAAATTTTATTGGGGAATATTGGGGAACAGTGTGCTTCTCCAGGGCCCATCAGCTCCAAGTCATTGTCCTTCATTCTAATTGTGGAAAGCACAGCTCAGCTCTAAGTCCAGTCGCCATTTTCAATCTTAGTTGCAGGGGGCACAGCCCACCATCCCATGTGGGAATTGAACTGGCAACCTTTTTGTTAAGAGCTCGTACTCTAACCAACGGAGCCATCTGGCCACCCCTCCAGAAGCTCAGCGGCAGCTCGTTGTCTTCAAACTAGTCGTGGAGGGCAAAGCTCACTGGCCTATGTGGGAATCGAACTGGCAACTCTGTTGTTCAGAGCTCGCATTCTAACCAACTGAGCCATCCGGCCGCCCCAAATAAGTTTTTATTTTGTTAAGAAAAAAATACAGTGTGGGAAGTTGGCAGTGTGAGGATTAAACACAATTGTATAATTGCTGCTTTCATTGAAGAAGTGTTTTGTAGTGACAAAAAATAGTCTTACTACTAAAATCTTTTGAACCACAAGAATTTTACAAAGGTTCCAAGATAAATAATTTATAGCCCATCAAAATTCTGCAGGGAAAGAATGAACCAGAAAAGAGGAGAAAAGTATGAATCAACATGAAAAATTGGACTCTAATAGAAAATACGTTTAGCTCAATTCTGGGAAGATAGCTTACCTCTTACACAAAATAACTTACTGCAGAGATTAAAGCTGAAGTCATCTATATACTTAAGCTCCTAATACTCAGTCAACTGAAGGATTGACAGTTTATATGAACGATTGTGGTACTATAAGGAAACCAGCATAAGATTAATAAATTTTTAATGCTTCCAGAATTATAAGAAATGCCACAAAATTTTTAATAGCGAAGTACTGTCTGAGTTATTATATACTTTAACTAAATTAAATTTGATCCAATGCGAACGTTCAAAGTTATGAATAGACTGGTAAGAAAAGGAGTAGAGTACCATACATGTGCACGTTAAGCGGGAAGAGAGAAATAGCACAAATGTGCCTCATAAACAGAGGAAGCAAATGAATATGAAGGAAGTAGAGGGTGCACCTACGAGGCTAATATCCTACCTGTTTCCTTTTTCACTGACTTTCTCCAACTGACTTGGCCCCTAGGTGCCGTGCTCAGCTCTGCTTCAGACTCTGGAACCAAATCAAGAAAAACATACTGAGCCCTAAGTCAAGTTTGCTGACTGAGTCTCAAATAAAAGATGCTACTCATCCCTCTCTGACTTTGAGTCTGACCTCATTCTCATCTTCTGCCTCTCATGATCAAAGTGGGTCCCTCCTGTGTTTCCTTATTTCTTTGTCTCTAAGCCCTAACTGATCTGACAACCTGTCCAGTAACATATTACTTTTCACTACTTCTCTTAGCCACAAACTGATTCTTCTAAGTCTGGGCTCCGTTTTTGCCTTGTAATCCAACATAGGGGAAAAAAATGACAAAGTTATCACCCAGATACATTTAAAAAGCGTCCCAAATATTATTGTGGGGACAGAGCCAGGAGTGCAGTTTCCAGGCTCTCACCCTCACGTGGAAAGGTGCTGGCTCAGGTAGTAAATGGCCATCAACTGTGATCGGATGGCCATCAGCTGTGGCTAGTTGGCCGTCAGCTGTAACCAGTGAGCCACTGGCCACTAATAAAACTGCTGTGGCTATGCTAGCAGAAAATGGGTGCTAGCAAGAAGATGGTGGCTGAGCTAGCAAGCGTGGATTGCAGTTAGCAAGTGGGGTTGGTTGGTTGGCAGAAAGTGGACGGCAGGTTGCAGATCGTGTGGCTCCCGCTTCCTGTGTCTCCAACCCAGCCGCCAACGAGAATATGACTCCCCTATCTGTGGCTCCATGTGGCTTCCTTTTTGGCCTCACCATGTCCTGCGTTCTTATGTGGGGAGCGAGACTAGAGACCCTGCATGACGTCCCGCATGACACCCCGTGTGACAATTATACATTTAATTTCTTTTCCCACTGAGGAAAGAAGGGACACTCCGTAATAACAAGGGATAGGAAGTTGACGAGGAATGGTGGACCCCTTTCATATTTTGGCACTGAAGCACAGGGCCCCCAGCACAGCCACCTGCAGCCAACCCACTGAGCGAGTGTGGCAGAACTACGTGACACCTTGCCAGAAGCCAATGCTGTAGCACCAGCACCTCAGGATCACATTCTAAGCTGCTGGTGTAGTGAAAGGTCTGAACGTGCTCCATAACACCTTTGCATATTCAGCTCATTTGGTCTGGTCTTCAATGAGGTTTCCTTGAACACTTGCTATGTGCCAAGCAATGTGCCAGCTATCAGGGATTCACAGATGAATGAGACTGGGGTTTGGGTCCTCAAGGAGCTTGTTGTCTTGGTGGGTGAGGAAAGAAGAAGGAGTTGTGGGGGTGATACATAAAGAAATGATTGAGGTGAAGAGATTTGGGATTTAGTGAAATTCAGCCACTCTGAATAATCGTAACAACAAACATAATTGTATAATGTCAGTCATAACTGGGATACAGTTTATTTGAAAGTTTGTACTTTTTATCTCCTGAGGGGAAATCATAAAACTGTGATAAATATAAGGATAAAAAAGAGATACGTGATAATAACTAGCTTCAAACACTTGCATTGTAGCAAGGGACAAGAAATATATATATTCAATGATATAAACAATTAAAATGAACATTACAAATTGCAATCTGATGCAGCTTGAATAAACTAAGAGAAGACATGATTACGGAAGACTCTCATCTGAAAGTGATTGGAGAAGACTGAGAGTAGTTTCACCAGAACTTTAAGGTGATGATGAAAATGAATTCTTTTCCTATAGCTAAGTCTAGGTAATGACTTATGTTAAGGCACAAGGGAAACCATTAGTAATTTTGATTGAAAGATGACAATTGAATGTTGTTGGCTAAAGCAGAGGAGTCCAATTGCTAATTAATAAAATATGATTTAAGGGTTGAAATGGGGAAAATAATGGATGACCTTGAATTATAGGCTCATGTGGATCTAAGGATCTGTGTGGCAACCAGTGAGGCAGATTATAAGAGTTCAGAACTAGGAGTCTGCTGAAAACAGAGGAATTTAGTGGGTCTGAGTCTGGGAAGCAGGAATTTATGGTCAGGGGCCAGGTGGCAGAGTAGAAATATTCATTCATTTATTCACTCATTGATCAATCTAATGTTTACTGATAATTTACTGTACTCCAAGAAATGTTCTAAGCATTGTGGATGAGATAGGGAATAAAACAGATGAGGCCTCAAAATTATGGAACTTATATCCTAGTGGAAGGTGTCAGAAACAAACAGACTGTCATGCAGGGTGTCATTCGGGGTCTCTGATCCCACTCCCCACATAAGAACGCAGGATATGGTGAGGCCAAAAAGGAACACCTACGGAGCCATAGATAGGGGAGTCATACCATTATATTCTCCCTGGCGGCAGGGCGAGACACTCCGAGTAGGATCCACACGATCCACAGACTGTCATTCACTTTTCTGCCTGCCAACCAACCAACCAATCAACACAGTCCCGGCAGTTACGTCAGTAGCCAATTGGCTAACCGGACAGCTGACCGCCAACCAATCACAGTTGATGGTCATTAACAACCTGTGCCAGCACCTCCCCATGCGAGGCGGAGAGCCTGGAAACTGCTCTCTGGAGCTCGGTCCCCACAAGATGAACAAACAAATGAGAACTTTAGCAATGTTTTCTGATGTAGGTATTTAGAGTAATAATAATAACCACAATTACTGTTATGATAATCTACCCATCTACCTGTGACAGCCTTCTGTTTCTTTGCCTTCATGACTGTCACTTATCTTTGCCGGCTGGTTGAAATCAGGTGTCCCACCTTCCCTGACCCAACTCCCAGATCTTGGTAGGATTTAGGCATCCTTACTCAGGGACCCCCTAATCCAGTGTACTGTTATTCTCACATAGTCACATTGCTTTATATTTGCATTTTTATATTTTGTTCCACTGTGAGGTTTCTTCAGGGTGAGGGGTTATATCTTCATCTTCTTTATATCCCAAATAACTAATATAGTGTCTGGTACAGGAAGTATTCAGTATATGATTTTCGTTTTACTGAATAAATAAATGGAAGAATGAGTAGATGATGGCTCACTCAAATCCTTTGTGAAATCAGGTAGAACAAATATATAAAATAACAGCAGAGTACGTCTAATACATGCCAGGTGCTTTACTTTCAGAATGTCTGTGAATTCTCACAGCAAGTCAATGTGTTGGAGAGTGAAAGCATTTATTCTTTAGACAAGAAGAAACTGCAGCTCAGAATCGATAAAGAGCGGCAAAAAGGTCACATGCCTAAGGACGAGCGAGCTGAGGAGGCAAGGCTGGATTCTTCCCGCCCCTGCACATATCCTACCCAGTTTCCCCAGGGTCACAGCATGGATGGTATAGAACCCACCAATATGTGTGCAACAAGGAAAACTCCCTGCCAGGGAGTCGACTGTTCCTGATTGCCATGAACGTTGTTGATTTATTAGGCAATGAGGCACCATTGAAGTTTTTTGAGCGATAAGGTAAAATGTAATGTGCTATGATGGAAATGAACCGTGGAATAATTATTCTCTGGCTACTCTGTACAGGCTCAATTACAAAGAGAGCAGTTAGGAGTTTATCAGAGCTGCCCAGCTGTGGAGTTACGAAGAATTAGACTTGTGGCCCTAGCACTAGATGAGAAAGAAAAGATAGGTTAGGAGATATTGAATAGGAAAAAAAAATGACAGAACTTAAAGTCTCATTAGATGTGAGACAACAAGGAGAGAGTTCATTGAAATACAACTCTAGGGTTTTGAGAGCACTTGGGAGTTTGGGGTGGCACCTAATTTGAGAAATGTGCTAAATTCTGCTTTAAATTCATCACATTGTTTCGATATCCTAATGGTCACTAATAAAAATCATAAATTGGGTGAATGCAAATCAGTGCATAATTCATGTCTCAGTTCCTCAACTTTAAAACTGTTAAGAGCTTTCATAAGTGATTTTGAGGGTCATTGTCCTCTCAACATATATGATTCTTGTGAACTGGAGTAGTCTCCTTCCCTCACATGCCCCTGCCTTTCCTTCCCTTTTTTCAATGAAAAATGAAAGTCATCATTATCTGGATGAACAAATACGTTTAAAAACAAGTTTATGATTAGAAATCTTTCCCAGGTTTTGTACACACAACCACCTGTTTCTCTCTCTCTCTCTCTCTCTCTCTCTCTCTCTCTCTCTCTCTCTCTCTCATTGCTTGGGCTGGGGCTGCTTATATTGTGGTGTCCTCCACAGTAATCATTTGCTAAAACTCTTCTCTTTGCCCTACTGCCAATCAATTCGGGGTAGCACACCCTCAGAAATGGCTCCGAGACCCGGCTGTCACCCATCATCTGGCTGAGATATGTGACAGTCTTTAAGGTTCATTATGGGAAACCTCAATGTGGGAAAGAGCAGCATACCAGTTTGTGTTAATTATGCCCCAGAATTCATTGTGCCTCATCTTAGAAAGTTCAATCAGGATTTGGGAAGTATGATTTGGTAGCACAAAGGAAAAACATTACAGGAAAACACATTATTATCAAGTTTTACGTACAGCGAGTGGAGCCTGGGGATTTGGGATACTGATTTGTAACATTGTCTTTTGAGTTAATGAAGAGGAGTTGTTGAAACCAATAGGCAGAATAAAAACAGAAAGTTACAAGAGAAAAGGGCTTAAAAGCCTAAGCAGAGGGGATTCATTCGTTTGAAAATATTGATTGAATTACTAACATTTGTAGGCATCGTGTCAGACAATAGTTATACAGCAGGACAAAAAATAGTCCCTGATCTCTCAGAACTTACAGTCTAGAGTTATAGCAAATGTAGGCATTCCATAAATTATTAGAAGTTTTAAAAATGGAGAATTACAGGTGAAAGGGAAGGAAAAGGAAGAAGCCTGACTTTGGGCAGAGGAAGGGGGATGTTGGTTTGCTAAGATGTTTTAGGAGAAAGTAAGCGTTAAATTGAAAATTGAAGGTTAAGTAGGTATTAAGGAGGTGTTGGGAAGGGAGTGAGATCTGTGTGAAGGTACTTAGTCAAGAGTATGAGATATTGTTGGAATGGAAAGAAGCTCATTTAGCTTTGGAATAAAGAGAAACAGAGGAGACTTACTTGAATCAAGATATTTTGAGACCATGTCAAAGAGAATGGGTAGCATCCAAAGGAAGCGGGGTACCATTGTAAGGGAAGTGAGAAAAAATTTGTGTAGTGAGCTGATCACCATCATGCTGGCCGATGTTGGAAGGGACATGAGTGAAAGTGGGAAACGTGTATGTGTATATGTATACCTGCCTCATGGAAAATGTGTCTACTTGCTTTAAATCTGGTGGTAAGGAAATGCTATTAGGTCGATTATGTTAACTGAAGAAAGAGCAAGGGGATGTTTAGGATAATGATTTATCACATTATTATGCGGCCTGGTGAAGACTTCCTTCTTGACAAAAACACTCGCTGTGAGACTGCAAACATTTGTACTGCTGGAAAGGTTTGGGAACTTAACCTTCCTGAAAAGTGTTCTAAACCATGGTTCCCAGACTTGGATATCAGAGATCAGGAAATCACTTTCCTCTCTCCTACCCATCCCTCCCCCCCAAAATAAATTTGAAATGCCATTTTAACACCATAATTTAAGAAGGATATAACCTCAGAATCAATAGTAACCCTTCTAATTCCTTTGAAAGGACAGTTAATAACATTTTTGTGCATATGATTTTCCTCATTTTTCTAGCTTGTCCACAAAGCTAGAATGTCTTGTCACATCCACAATGGCCCAGAGACAGAATTTTGGAAACCTTGTCTCAAAGAACAGTACTGCCTTTACTTGTGAACCAAATATATCCAAGGTCATTTAAGAGTTGAAATACAACATGACTCCACAGCTTGCCTTTTAGGATAGACTAGAAGGAGGCTTAATGTCTCTTCCTGAGAAAGTAGGGTTTGTTGCTTAGTCATTGGAGAATGGCAAATGTTTCTGAAACTATTCCTTTGCTTGATGGCTACTAAATTTGTAAATATACCCCTAGAAGAAACACCACAATTCTGATGAGTCATCACGTTTTCACATAAGGATGTGGAAAAGTAACCTTAGAATAAGAACAGAAACTGAAAATCTATTTTAAGACTTCCCTGATTTGTGGTATTTTTCTAAGGAACATGCACACAAAATAAAATAGCTGCATATATATTAATTCAGATTGCAAATATTTAGAAAAGATCTAGTGAGCATCTCTGAAAATGTTTGTTTCATATAGTAAAAATTACACTTTTATTTTTTGCAAATAAGAAGGTGAAGAGAAGTAATAGGCAATGAGAACATTTTGATAATGACTCCTTTTTCACTTTATTTGTAATTATAATATTTTATCTGATGGAAGAGAGCTTTGATAACAGGAAAATGTAATTTCCATCCTTATATAAAGTCGACTTGTGGGTCGACTTGTGGGTTTAGTCTTAATGTGGAGAGGAATAACACTAGCTCACCTCCCACTAGCATACCAAGAAGTGTTTTTCTAAAATGAAAAAAAAATGGGACTATAGCAAACTGAAAAAACTTATGCACAGCAAAAGAAATGATCAACAAAAATGAAAAGACAACCTATGGAATGGGGAAAATATTTGCAAATCATGTATCTCATAAGGGGTTAATATCCAAAGCGTATAAAGAACTCATATAACTCAACAGCCAACATAATAATACTAATACTACTAGTACTACTAATAATAATCCAATTAAAAATGGGCCAAGGACCTGAGTAGACATTTTTCCAACCAATATACACAAATGGGCAACAGATACATGAAAATCTCCTCAGCATCACTAATTATTAGGGAAATGCTGGTTTTGGTATATTCTGGTTACTGGTGATAAGCCCATGCCTGAGCCACGTCATGCCTTGAAATTTAAGAGCTGTTCTCCTGCCTCTATGCCAAACTTGAGTCCAAGGAACTCCTGAAGATACAGTCCAAGGTCACCATGGGCACCATGCATTTTGTCAAAACAAATCTCTTCAGTCTTCCTCAAATTGCTTTTCAGATTTTCACATAGCAAAACTATTTCCCATTAAGAAAAAACTGGCTTTCTTGTTCAGGTATTAATTCATGAAGTAAGTGAAGTAATTTGAAGATTAAATCTTAATAAATATTATTATATACTTAATATGTATCACTATGTATTACTATGTAATAATATATATTGCTTACTATGTGTAAGGTACAAAGGTCCTTAATTTTAAATGGAGTCTCTGAATCATCAATCTTACAGAAATTATCTTCTCCTACCATGTGGCCAGATAGTGAGGGATGAGGGTTACCAATACTTAGTAAATACACAAATCACCTGTCCTTTCTACCTTGTCTCCATGTTGCCTTTCTCTCATACTTCTCTATAAGTATTTGGGCTTTGCAAACATAATTGGGAGTAAGCATGACGGGAAGTGGGGAGTCAAAGGTAATGATCTTCTCCATGCTTTGAACTGCTTTAGTAGTCACACAACTTAAAAGATTCTTTGTCGATGGAACACAAAGTCATGCTTTGGAATAGAAATGAAAAAAATACCCACGGCCAGGAGAACTAATCTCAAAAGGATGGCACATACATTTTCAAAATGTTTAAGAATAAGCTTGTTACCTATGTAATATAAATTAAAAAAACAAACAAACAATAAGTTATCAGGGAATAAAACAAAGCATGTGTATATAAAAACTCTAACTTTCCCATTTCCTATTTACGGGGGAACTTTTTATTTGACTTCTAAGGCTCAATTCAGTTATCTGTGAATGTGCAATGGGAAATGATTACGGAAAGAGATTTCTGTAATTTTTGTATTTCCCCGAAAATAAGACCTAGCCAGACAATCAGCTCTAATGTGTCTTTTGGAGCAAAAATTAATATAAGACCTGGTCTTATTTTACTATAAGGCCCAGTCTTATATAATATAATATAATATAATATAATATAATATAATATAATATAA
The DNA here is from genome assembly GCF_004115265.2 of Rhinolophus ferrumequinum. Lineage (NCBI taxonomy): Eukaryota > Metazoa > Chordata > Mammalia > Chiroptera > Rhinolophidae > Rhinolophus > Rhinolophus ferrumequinum. Next base: position 17,424,651 of record NC_046305.1, read on the forward strand.
TATAATATAATATAATATAATATAATATAATATAATATGACTGGGTCTTACATTAACTTTTGCTCCAAAAGACACATTAGAGCTGATTGTCTGGCTAGGTCTTATTTTCGGGGAAACATGGTACATAATTTGAGGTCAAAGGTTTGGTTTAAATCTGACTCTGATGTTCAAACTGGGGTAAATCCCCTGCTCTCTGAGTGTCTGGTTTCCTACCCTTCCAGTGAGATGACAACAATGTAGGCGGGGACAATGCTATCAGGACCCCCAGTTCATCCCAGAGGTCACATGCAGCTCCAGTATATGACTCCCATGTACTGGGAAGACTTTCTTCCCTAAGCACTTATGTCTTCCTCTCAGAGAACATACTTTTGTAATCCCAAATCGCCTCTTTTTGTCCTAAATTGTTTTCACAGCTTTCAGGTGGCAAAAGTGATTCCAACTAAGAATAAACTGACTTACTTCTTCAGATGTAAATTCACGAAGTAAGCAGCAATTTGAAGATTAAATTTTGAATCTTAATAAAACATTATTAAATA